>NC_056733.1:1179751308-1179838808 GCF_019279795.1 Protopterus annectens | reverse complement strand
ACTACTACTAATATACACCTCTGAGATACATGAGTAGTGTTAGTAGGTGATGGGCTTTCACTTAGCACACACTGCAGCCATGTACACATTATTGCTGCTCACCTGTATAGCACAGTGGCAACTCCTACAGATCATACCTCTCAACTGTACAGAGTTTTGCTGAATGTCAAGATGTGTGGCTCATATTTTTGGTCTGTTCCTCATAAATCCTGTGTTTGTCTAACACATTACTGGGATGATCTCAGGATTGGCATCACTAATTAATGACATAATTTGAGTTTCACACTTCAAAACCTGCAGTAAATGTATGTTAAAACAAAACTGGTTACTCTAACAACCTTCTAAGCTTACAGTGGATATAATAAGTGTACACACCCCTGTTAACATGCCAGGTTTTTCTGATATATAACATGAGACCACATAAATCATGTCATAATGTTTCCCACCTTTAATGTGACCTATAACCTGTGCAATCCAATTGAAGAACAAACACACTGGTTACAGGTAACATTTAGGAAATGAAATACGTACAATAGGAGGGTTGCATGAGTGTGCACACCCTTAAACTAATACTTTGTTAAAGCACTTTTCGATTTAACTACAGCAGTCAGTCCTCTTGGGAAGGTGCCTGTCAGGATGGCACATCTTGACTTAGCAATATTTGTGCACTGTCCTTTGCAGAAGCTCTCCAACTCTGTCAGATTGCAAGGGCATCTCTTGTCCACAGCCCTTTTTCAGGGCACCACAAAGATTTTTGATTGGATGTAGGTGTGGACTCTGGCTGGGCTATTCCCAAATTTTGATTGTCTTCTGGTGAAGCTATTCTTTTTCTGATTTGGATGTAGGGTCTGGGTCATTGTCATGTGGAAAGGTGACATTCCTCTTCATCTACAGATTTCTAGCAGACACCTGAAGATTTTGGGCAAAAAGGTTCTGGTATTTGGAACTGTTCATAATCCCCTCCACCTTGGCTAAAGACCCACTTCCAGCTTATGAACAGCAACCCCAAAGCAGAACACTGCCATCACCATGCTTCACTGTGGGGATTGTGTTCTTTTGGTGATGCACATTGTTGTCATTGCGACAAACAAACCTTTTGGAATTGTGGCCAAACAGTGCAACCTTGGTCTCATTACACCATAACAAATTTTCCCACATGCTTTTGGGAGACGTGAAATATTGTTCTTGAGAATTTAGCCAGACCTGGATGTTGTTCTGTGTGAGTAAAGGCTTCCATCTTCCAACCCTATGCCATAAGCCAGACATGTGGACAATACAGGAGATTGTTGTCACATGTAGTACACAACTAGTACCTGCCAGAGATTCCTGCAACTCCTTTAGTTTTCCTGTAGGTCTCCTGGCAGCCTCCCCTGACCAGTTTGGGTCTTGTCTTTTAACACATTAGAAGGGATGTCCACTTCTTTGCAATGTCACTTATGCCCTGTTTGTTCTCCACCTTTTGATGACTGTCATCACTGTGTTCCATGGTAATGCAATTCTGTGGAAATGTTTTTGTAACCTTCTCTGGGCTGATAACTTTCAACAATGTCTTCCCTTTCAACATGGCTGTTGCTGTAGCAGGCAACTGGGTAAATGTCACGAAAATCATAGTAGGACAGCTGACCGTTATTTGGTGTTAATCAAAGAGTCTCTGTAATTAATGGCAGGTGTGTACCCAAGAAGATGTAATGCTGTAATTATATAAAAAGCTGATTCAACACAGTATTAGCTTCAGCCTCTGGACACTTGTGCATCTAGCTTATTGTACATTTTTTGTCATAATTGTTCCCCTAACAGATCTGTTTGTTTTACAATTGAATTGTACAGGTTATAGGTCACATTAAAGGTTGTAACAGTTTGGAAATGTTTTATAGTGGTCTCATTTTTGTATATCACAAATACCTGGCATTTTAACAGGGGTGTGTACACCTTTTATATGCATTGTATAAGACTAATTTTAAAATATGTCCCTAGTTTTGGGCCTTTGTCCCCCCATTTTGTCAGTCTTTGTCCAGATTTCTTGCAATGACAGGTTGTGAGGTATGCTACAGATATGTTACATCTCCTGCAAATAGGCCCCTGTGATGACCACTGTGATGCAATGCAGTTAATCCCACCACAAGTGAACATGCACATATTGCAATATGGCTGAGAGTAACAGTTGTGTGCATGGTAACATGCATGACCCTAACATGCCTGGGGTACTGATGAGCCACAACAGGGCAATCCCATACTCACTAGCTTCAGGTTGCTGTCCCACATCCATATCAGGGAGACCTATGTAGTTGTGGGGGAGAGGTATTGTCAGCAGACTCACATGTGGAATTGGTACATGATGAATGCTACTTTTCTGCACATGTACAGTACAAGCTCTGATAGTACGCAATTTGTGGTCCTTCACCATAGATGTGCACTTATGTGCATTACACAACCCCACTCACAAATGCAGTTTGACCTGACGTATGCATCTAGATACTCTACAGAATCCAGTATGACTGTGACAGTATTCAATTGATGTGCACTTACCTGGATGCTCCTCACCTGTTGACTGGGTGCCACCCACCTCCAGGACTTGTGTTTCTTGGTTTGGCTGGTGTGTGGTGGCTGCCTGAAGGTTGGCAAGGAGCTCCACTGTTGCTGCAATGGGGCCTATGTGGCAGGACCCCCACCTGTACCAATACAGTCACTGGCCACGGCAGCAGCCCTTTGCCAGGCACGAAGTATCAGGTCATTTGCCCGATGCCTGACCTGATCATATGTGTGGCCATGGTGGCCCAAGTTGTTAACTTTGTGGACAAGGTCATCCCACAGTGTGGCCCGCTCCTGCAGATTGTGTTGGCCACAGCCAAATATTACGCCATGGTGCTGGATGATGGCATCTGTGATGGCTGCATTTTTGGGTGCAGTATATGCTGGTTGTCTTTGCCACTGCATGTCACCTGGAAGACATAAACAGGGAAACACATCACAGGACCTCATACATTGATCAAAGTTATTTATCAAACCTGCACATCAACATTAGCTATCATTAGCCACCACTTACAACCACATCATACCCCTCTCATCTATCAGCATAATATGGAAATGCATTGTACTCCTGATCCTGATGTGCCATGTTCCCCCCAGTGAGGGCCAGTACATTCGATAACCCACCATTCATCATTTACCTTTGTGTAGAGGGATGACAGCGACTGTCTACCTTGCAGATGGGATGTCAATGGTGCAAAGGCTTTGCTTGCGTATACTGTTTAATGGAGCTGGGAGCATATGCCTGAGTTCATGTAGGATGCAGTCAGGAATGTTATCAGGTCCCATGGAGGCATACTTTTGTTGACTTTGAATACGCATTATGCACCTGCTCCCTGACGATGAGGGGAGGGGTGTGGGGTGCTGTGCATATCCACCTATACTGATGGTGGGACAGGGGGATGATGTTTTCCCTTAAACTGTCTGCAGTGGTATGGCTGTAGCTATGTTGTGTGTGTGTATGTGGTGTGATTGACCACCATTAGAGGGTGGGGTGGGTTGTTGCCTCTGAGATTGAAGACATATGTGAAGTCAGCCTTGTGATTGGCCTTGTGGATATGTCCAATTTGTACTCATAGTTACCCTTACAGTAATTCACCTGTGACTTTATATGCTCGTTCAGACAATGGTTGACTTGCTTTCAAGTTGGTGCCTGCTCCTACTTGGCCCTGTACAGCCAATATAGTGACCAATTATATGGTTTGTGTATTACTGCTGTCCAGCAAAGGGGATTACTCTCCCTTGGTGGAGGCAGATTTTACGAGTGAGGTATTGCTGAGTCCATACAGGTATGTAGGTACTCATATAGCTGTTTGTAGTAGGCATAGACACAAGGTCATAACGCAGTTGGACACCTCTCCAATGTCAACTGGATAATCATGCTTATTCTAGTACCCGTGTCTGTGTCAGGGCAATGCAACAACCAGTAGCTGTAGAAATTTATGTCTGCTGGATGCACACAAACTAAGATTACACATGTGTACAACATGTACAGCTTATTTACCTGATGCTTAGCATCACATGTCTGTGTTATGAGGCTCCCAGGTACACCTACTCATACATACATGTGCACAGGTTCTATGTATGTATGGCACACTGTATTTGCACTCTTGCTGCTCAGTAATACCTCTCAACCTGTTAGAGCAGGGCATCTGGAGGACGCCACACATACATGGAGGGCAATGGCCCAAAATTAGTGGCACTTTCTTAATATTGCTGTAACACACTTAAGTCATTTGATAGCACAGCAGCCTTTGCATTCACAGAAATACCCTGGAGGATGTCCAACACTCATATGCTCGAACTGCTTCTGGGGCATTTCTCCCCAGGCCTCCGTTGAAAACAGGATCTGTGGAACCTAGTCGGACTTTCCCAGTCAACAAATGTTAAATAAAATAAAAATAAATACAAATATGTATGCTAGTATGTTCTAATGTCAGTCTTCACAGATTTGCCAATGATTTGTCAGACATAACACAACCCTATGAGTAAATGACTACAAATATGAAGCACACATATGGTCAGTGTGCATAACACTGGACAGTTGAATGTTACGAGCTCAGTATGACACAGGTCTGCAACAGTAGTTTACTTTGCAAATATCCTGTATACGTCTCACAGATATATGAGACAAACATGTATATCATAGTTGTATTCATAGGTATGTACTAGGCTAATGGCTCTGGAGCATTTATAAGCCTAGCCCATAGGATTACCCAGGCATCATGCCACCCAACCTTAGTTCCTAGTGTGTCTGTCAAGTTGAGCCACTGGATTGATCCCCGGGGTGAATTTTCTATTTCCCATCCACTCATCAAGATTTCTCTTGAAGAGGGCCAGTGAGGTGCACTGCTTGATATGTATGGGAAGTCTATTCCATAGCATGGGCAGTCTCTGGGTTATGAACCTGTCCCTCCAGCATGTTCTGTTGATTGTGGTAGTGAGGCTGAGGTCTCTGGAGTGTGTGGTGCGGAGGGATTGTGATTTCTTTAGATATAGCATTCACAATTAACATATGGATATCTACAACATCCCAATAGCTGGCCTAGCAGTGTCACAATCAGTATTGTTCAACAGACACTCCAGTAGTATTCATATGTGAGCCATTCTTCCTGGGGTGACTCAGGGGCCTGAGCTGTGATCTATGTCACTGCAGACAGACCCAGATGCTACAGACATAGGAGCTGATCAGCACTATATCGGTACAGCAAGTCTTGTTGAGACATATTTGTTTAACATCTTATATCCTATTATTGCATACACCCTACTGCATTCCATTACCTGCTTACTTGTTTGACATACCTTTTTCCCCCAAGTATTGTTGGTTTGAATTCCAATTCCTGTTTCTGTTACTGTGTGTGTGTGTGTGTGTGTGTGTGTGTGTGTGTGTGTGTGTGTGTGTGTGTGTGTGTGTGTGTGTGTGTGTGTGCATGTGTGTGTGTGTCTCTCTATCTACACATGTAGAGGTATAGACCTGTTTTAGATAGGCAGCAGCTTGCCTTTTGTAGGTAATTCTCATGAGCAGACAATGGTCTGTGCACCAGTTGGTGTCCCCCACTTGCTAATTGCATGCAGAACAGCTGCATTGTTATTCCTATAGCCAATGGCATGGCAACACACTCCTATAACTGAGTACTTCATGTGGGCGTTGCCCCTTTTCCTTGCCGAGAGATGGACATTGTGGAGTTGTGTGAACAACAACATCACAGAGAGTAGTTGGAAATACCTCTTACAACAAAACATGTGGACACAGCCCAACAAAATGGGGGAGAAGGTCCCAGACTTAGTGACAAAATGTGAGTATTGCTGTTATACATTCAGATTTATGCTAGTTTAGCAGGGTTTTTGTAGACATGAATATTCTGTGTGGGTCTCAGTCTGACAGTGTTATGTGGTTGACATAACTCTCAACTGTAGGGCTATCAGCAGAATGGCCAGAGATTGGACTCTTATGTTTGGTCTGTTCCTCTGACACTTGTTGTCCTTCGCAAATCAGTAGCATACCCTGGGTATTGCAGTCAGTAAATGCTAACTTCCATTTTTGTTTCTGACTTCATATCCCTCAGTTAAGATATGTTACAGAAAACCCTGTAACACCAGCAACTTTCTCAGTTTATAACAGCAATATTTCAATTATGCCCCTGTTTTTGGGCCTCTGACCTCCAGTTATGTCAGGCTTTATCCAGATGTCATGCAGTAAGAGGTTGATAGGTATGGTATATCATTAGTTAGTGCCTTCCTTCCTGATATCATCCCAGTAATGTAGCTGAATGCCAGACATGTTATGAGGAATAGGCTATATATATATATATATATATATATATATATATATATATATATATATATCTAAGGACAGAGCCTGGACATTCTGTGCGAATCTGTACAGTTGATGGGGTCTGTGTATGTGTAGCAATTGTTAACAGACTGTCAGGATTGTGTAGCATTGTAGTGTGTAAATGTTTGTTGCGCTGTGTAGCGGAGGGGGATACATTTAAGTGTCATGGCTCCTTTTCTCTCTGACTGTGCATGCTGCTCCAGTTTCTGGTTTTCTATCAGCTGTATATGTTTTTAGGGGAAGACTGAGACATGTCCCATACCACAGTCAGGCGTCATACTACACTGTGAACCTGGTCAGTATATGCAGTGGTAGTGTATGAGTGACAAACATGTTGAGATGTTTGTGTTCACACAGTCTTTATACTCTACTGTTCATTTGGCTTACCAGTATGTCACTGTGACTGTGGTGGAACTGGTTGCAGGTATGCACTTTCACATTGGTGTCTGTTTTTCAGTGCTTTTGCATCCCTGTAGTGCCTGATATATTTGCAAATGCATGTGTAATTCCCCATACCTGACTCGCGGTAGTGTTGTGTCAGTCTGACTAAAGTTTGAACAGTGAGTGGTGACATGCTAAGCAGCTCAGTGTACTTTCCCTACTGTCATGTTATGTCCAGATATTTATAGGATGTCCAGTTGTCTGGCTAATATCTTTATTCTGGTCCCCATAAGTGCTGTGTATGTCTGACAAATCAGTGGGATGGTATGAGGATTTCAGGTACTAACTACTGAGAAGCAATTGAGTCTTGGAGTTGTGCTATTTTGGCCAATATATGTTAGAACAGACGGTGTTACTGTAGCAACTGTCTCAGCTTATCTATTCAGGTATTTCAGATATGTCCATATTGTCATGACTTTCTCCCCCCACTTTGTCAGGCTTGGTCCAGATCTGTTGCACTAAGGGGTTCTGAGCATACCTCTCAACTGGTTGTATTGTTGCAGAACATCCAGGTTTATGGCTCATATTTTGCTCTGTTCCATGATTTATTTTTATTTCTCTGGTAAATCACTGAGCTCATTTGAGGATGTCTGTCAGTAAATGATGACATAATTGCAGTTCCAGACCTCATATCCTTCAGAACATGTATGCTGAAACAAACCCTGTTACTCAAGCAACTTTCTATATTTCAAAGAACAATATTTGAAATACATCCATAGTTGTGGCCCATCCCCCCCCCATTTTTACAGCCTTTGCCCAGATTTCTTTCACTAACAGGTTGAGCGGTATGGTTCTGAGATATGAGTGCACTACATGTTATGAGCATGTATACATATATATATATATATATATATATATATATATATATATATATATATATATACATACATATATCTTTATGTGTATATCTATCTATATATAGACAGCGAGAGAGATAGATATTTTAATATATTTTTCCCCATACATGTATATCTGTATATGTATATAAACAAAACCTGAGTGATTCCACGGAGCTTTTTCCCTACTGTTGAATGACTCTACTGCATGATATGTTTGAAAAAGCATCAGCAAATCCTACAGCTCAAGTCGTGTAGTGGTACATTGCTCTGACTATAGTGTATAGGGTCCTGGGTTTGAGACTTAGCATTCTGATTATTTTGTTGCTAGGCAGAATAGTGGCTGATGGAGACAGAGTGATTATTTACATATGTATTTATTTATTTATTTACATTTGTTGACCAGGAGTGTCCAACTGGATGTATGTCCATTTTCAGCAGAGGACCGGGGAGAAAAGCTCCACAGTTAAAATATACAAACAGTAGTTACATTGGAATTACATAGCAATTAACAATTTGATCAACATAGCAATTAAAAATTACACACATAGTTACAGATGAAGAACATAGTACATCACTAGACAACTAGAATTTTTATCATCTGTGAAGTACATAACAAATATTAACAATTGTTACAATAAGAAGTTCCTGCTGTATAATAAGTAGTTAGGCTTATGAGCATCCGAGCTTGCTATAATCAAGGTAGTCAGTGAGGTGGAAAGAAAGGTAGTGAGTGGATGGGGAGGGTGATATTACAGGGTGAGTTGCAAGGGCATAGCCAGCATATTTTTAGGTGCGCTTTTAGTAAAGTTTTGAAGTGTATGCATGATGGTACAGAGGTAATTGTGGGTGGGAGGGAGTTCCATAATTTGTCTATGGTGCAAGAGAATAGTGCTTCTCCAGGAGAGTTATTGGCTTTAGTGATCTGTAAGTGATTTATGTTGCTGAATCTTAGTGGTCTGGTGGTGCGATAGGGTTGGAGTAGATTCTGGAGGGATGGGACTTTTAGTGGATGGTTTACTAGTTTGTGGGCGAGTGAGAGTTGATACCATTGAAGGAGGTGAGGGAGTTCAAGCCAGCCCAGTTCAGCAAGGGAGAGACAGTGGTGACTATGGTAGGATGCCCCTGTGGTGAATTTGGCGATTTTGTTGTAGCAGGTCTCGAGCTTGTTTACATTGCATTTCCTTAGGTTGGTATATATTGGAGAGGCATACAGTAGGTTAGAAATAAGGTGGGAATTTGCTACTGAAATCTTTGCTGCTTTGGTGAGAAGTTGCTTATTTCTGCATAATGCTCCTAGATTTTTGTGGACTTTTTTATGGTCATGGATATGTGAATGTCAGATTTTAGTTTATTGTCCATTTCAACTCCTAGTAATTTGGGTGTGTTCTGTTGGATGTATAATGGTGTTGTCTTTTGCTGTGATGTTAAAGTGAGAGTTGTTTTGAGTATGTTTGGTAGGTTGGAAGATGAGTAGTTTAGTTTGGGTTGAGTATTAATTGGGCATCGGATAACCAAGTTTCAACAGAGGAAAAGGCTTCCTGTGTGACTTTTTGCAGATTGGGTAGGGACTGGGCTGAGCAGATGATGGTTGAGTCATCTGCATATTGTATGTGTGCCATGTTTGGTGGCAGAGGCTAGATTATTAGTGAAATAGAGAAGAGTAGGGGTCCAAGGATGGATCCTTGGGGAACTCCTATAGAGACAGGTAGTTGGGGAGATATGTCATTCTGCCATACAACGGATTGTTGGTGGTCAGACAGGTAACTCTGAAACCAGTTGGTGACTGATTAAGAGAAGGATAGGTTATTGAGGACAGAGATGAGTTGTTTGTGTGGGACCATGTTGAATGCTTTAAATAGGTCTACGTAAGTAGCAAAGGAGAGATAGCCATTGTTTTTATGCTGAAGGATAGTGTTAGTAAAGGAGAGTAAGGCAGTGGTGGTGCTATGGTTTGTTCGGAAACCATGTTGAGTATTGGAAAGGAGGTTGTTAGAAAGGGGGTAGTCTGAGACCTGAGAGTGAATGCATCTCTCTAGTATTTTGGAGAGTAAGACAGAGAATAGCTATGGGGCGGTAATTGGTTAGTTCTGTGGAGGGGCCGCCTTTGTGGAGGGGAATTATATGTGATACTTTCCATAGTGTGGGAATGTAACTTTCTGACAGAGATTGGTTAATCAAGATGGATACTGGGTAGGCTAGAGCATCAGCTGCGATTTGTAGGTATTCACTTGGGAGGTTGTCTGCTGCTAATTTGGTGAGCTTAAGTTTAGTTAAGAGTTTTTTTATGTTGGAGGTAGGAACAGGAGAAAAAGAGAAGACGATGGGGAGATTACTAGTTGAAGGTGTGGGTTGGAGCAGATGGGGATTGTGTTGTCTAGCTAGTGATAGTATGGTTTGTGTGAAATGTGTGTTGAATGAGGTAGAAATATTTTTGGAGGAGTGAGGGATGTTAGGAGGAAGGGTACTGACTTTACCTGGGTGGAGGATGGAGTTTATGGAGGACCAGAATTGTTTGGGGTTGTGTTGGGAGGAGTCTAGGGCAGACTAGTAGTACAGGAATTTGTCCTGTTTTATTAGCTTTTTGACTCTATTGCATAGTTCTGGGAATTTCTGTCTAGTTGAGGGGGTTTTGGTTTTGCACCAGTGCTCCCAGGCTTTATCCCTGTTTTTCATTTCTGACTTAGTGGTTTTCTCTAGCCATGGGGAGGGTTGTGCTTTGGTTCTGGAAAGTCTTGTGGGGGCATGGTAATTAAGGTTGCTCAGGAAGGTAGTATTAAAAAATTCAACTGTGTCATCAAGACTGAGGTACTTTAGAGGATGCCAGTTACATTCTTTGAGGGATGAGATGAATGTGAGTGGGGTAAAGTTTAGTTTTTTACGTATTTGATGGTAGATGACTGGTTTAACTTGGTATATGTGTTTTTTGAGTAGGAATGTTGGGAAGTGATCACTGAGGCTATCCGATAAGTAGCCTGATATATATGACTGGGGGCTCTTACTGACTAGTATCCAATCCAGGGTAGTGTGCTTGCTGGAGTTTTTATTTATCCTGGTTGGCGACTGAACTAGTTGGGTGAAGCCATGAAGGTTTAGATGTTGGATGGTTGCCAGAACAGGATTGCCAGTCAATATTGAAATCACCTAAAATTATAGTTTCTTGGGGGAGATGGTGGGTAGTCCAGCTGAGGAGGTTTTCTAGTGGAGGGATGTTTTGGCCAGGTGGGAAGTAGCATCCAATTATTTTGATGGTTTTATTTTGGTTTATTTTGAGGTTGGTATATATTATTTCTTCATTGCCTATTTGTGGAGCTGGTGATTTTAAGATCTGGATGTTTAGATGCTGTTTAAATATTATAGCTATACCACCTCCTTTTTTGTTTAGCCGGTCTACTCTTAGTATGCCGTAACCAGTAGGGAGGATTTGCTCACTGGTAATGTGAGGTTTTAGCCAGTTTTCTGTCAGGATGACTATATCTGGGGAGTACAAGTCTACGGTGGCATGGAGTTCATGGACCTTGTTGGATATACGTCTAATATTTAGGCTTAGTAGAAGGAGGTCACTTGGCTTTCTATAGGCTGTGATTTGGGAGAAGTTGTGGTTTCTAGTCTGATTATGAAGCGTGGGGTTGAAGATGGCGGGGCCAGGGTTGGGGTGGATGGCTCCACTTAGGGCTAGTTTTGATATGCATGAAGTTATTAGTTTTCTCAATTTTTGAATGTGTTTGTTTATTAGGGAAACTTTCTGATTGTGCTCTGTGGGTAATAGGTATGGTGGGAGGGTTACTATGTTAAGTTGTAGGGATGCTTTTTGTTTGAGTAATATAGTTAATAGAATATGTGAGGGGTGCATAGGGATGGTTCTTGAGTTGGTGGGAGGGGAGCTGAGTGAGGGTGAGACATGAGTGGTGGTGTGAGTAGTAGTACAGTGGTAGTGGTTGAGTGGGGGAATGATGGAGTTTTGGTAGGATGTAAGATATGCAAGGAGAGTGCATGCAGTGTGCATAGGTATGGTATGCTTATACATGTTAGCTGAGGAGGAGGGATAGTAGTGGGAAGATGGAGGAGGTAGTGCTGGGTTTAGTGCTGTGGTTGGCTGATGGAAAGATGGGAGAGTTTGCGTGTGTAATAAAGGTAGGACCACTGGGGGTGGGTGGGAAATGGGGGCAGGGTGAGGAGTGGAGCGGGCAGAGACCATGTTAGTTGCTCTTACGAGGGGGCTGGAAACAATCAGGTAACAGAGTAAACTGACATAAGAACATATGATGGTGAATGTAGAGATCCAGGTAGGTACTTTGTATTTCCATGAACTATCAGTTAGCTGTGCCCCAGTTCAAGTAGTCTTAGTAAGTTTTATGGTAGGGCTGAGCATAAAGTGCTCAAAGGGTGGTTATAGTTTTAAAAATGGTGCCTGCCACAGGTAATATTTAGTAACCTTGGGACTGGCTTAAAGTAATAAACAGGGAAAGGGGAGGGGTAGAGCAAGGGTGTGAGCAGGCAGTTCTTTTGTACTGCTGCTAATGAGCCAAGATCCAAGCAAAGACAAGTTTGTGTTTAAGAAACCATCAGAATTGACCAAGGACTACTTTGAAGCTGTAAGTAATTTCTTAGGTGGAAAAACAGGATAACCTGTATCAGTAGGCTACTGTGGTCTCAATTTAAATTAACAAACACACAGTATTTGATCAGCTATGGATACTATTTGCTAACAGAAGGGAATAAAAGAGAAAATGGAAGATGAGTGTGTGTGCGTGGGGGGGTGATTACAAACCAAAGCAGAGTGCTCTCCAGGGGATAATGAATATTAGCTCAAACAGGTAGACACATACTCAAAATTAACTTTAGCTGTTTGTGTTTGCAGACAGTTCAGACCCGGACTGCACTTTTCTTATAACAATGTATCTACCGGTTGGATACAAGATAAAGGTGGTACAGCAGCTGAATACTTAGAGTGGTGTTAGATCTAGAAAAGAAGAGCACAGAGAAGAATAAGCACTTTTGAGATGGTAAAGATACATTATAAAGATTACAAAAACATTCTGAGCAAATAGCTACTGCATACAGGAAAATATGTCTTGAATCAACTACTAGTATATGCATATACTGAGCCATTTGGAAAAGCACATCAGTGAGAAGGGACCTCAGCTGTCAGGTATGCAGCCACAGATAAAAATATAGCAAGCAGCACTCTGTCCTGGGTCTCTAATGTGATTCTATCCACCAGTAACAGCACAATTATATAGAAATAATTAGACACCAGTATGAGCTGTCTACACACAACACATATACATGAATAACATTAGTTAACAAGGTGCAACTATGCAAATAGACCATACTATTATACTAAAACAACTTGTGATTAAAGTGATTAAAGCAGCTTTAAGCAGATTTAATTATTTTAAACTTGTGATTAAAGTGATTAAAGCAGCTTTAAGCAGGTTTGTGCAGGTTTGCATGATGCTAAGTGATGCCAACATGCGGTTAACCATAAAGATGTTTAATCTATTTTGGCTTCACTTAGCATCAAGCAAACTTGCTTACTCCCACTTACACCCACGCTAATTCCTTTAAAAGAAAAGAAAAAGGGGTTATAGGAAAGTGGTGATAAAGGGGCATACAGAGGGTAAAACAATATGAAAGGTAGCTAGGGATGTGCAAGACAGGTGTAGGGAAGGCCCATAGCTGTCCATTTGTAATACAGCAACAGCTGTGCATTTGTACGGACTTTGGAGTTGAATTTGGACATTCAAACCCCAGAGAGAGGGGTGAGGACAACTGAAATGTGTTGTCAAACCAATTGGACTGGATTACATGTGTCCAGTGGACACTTGTGCGAAATGGACAGTTATGTATGGGTAGATGATTGTTTTGGAGACAGATGCCCTTTTTTCTTTGTTAAGGTGAGAGTGGGATGCTGGGGAAGGATTGTAGGTATGTCTGGGGAGGTAGGTTGGGTAGGGAGACAGACAAGACAGACAGGACAGCAGACATGTGTGGTGTATGACACATGTGGGGGGTAAACACCTTGGATTGGGAGGGTGTTTGAGAATCAGAGGCCCATGAGCCCCCATAAGTATATAGTAGGGCTGACATTCCCACCTGCAGGCAGTCACAACTGCACTTTCACAGCCCTGATGGTGGCTGTACTGTAGGCTGGACAGGAGGGGTAGCCTGCTTCTGAAGGTGCACCAGGTGGCCCTCCATCTAGCACAGCTGGCCACCAAACTCAGAGTAGATGACACGGTGCACCATACCCCAGAACCAATGAAGGATGACAGGCTGATCTCTGCACATGCCCTCAGGTGGTGCAGGGCCTGCAGGAGATGAAGTTCCATGGTGGGTCCCAGACATGCTGGTGCTCGGTGCCACAGCCAGATGGGGCAGGACAGGTGGATCCGCTGGGATCAGCCTTCCCAAATGTGCTATAGTGCTGAGGTTTTCCAAGATATATTGGTTAGTCAGGACCAAAACATTTCAATATTATATTTAAAGGCATGCATGGGTGTTGAGTTAACCCAAAACAACATACGTGAAATAGTTGCATAGCAAACAGAACACATGCATAACTGGAACAACAGTAATCATTGTAACAGCAGGCCAGTAACAATGACAGCAACAGGCTGCAAACAATGGTATTTGAACAAGGTATGTTAACATGCAACCAATTAATTATATGAACAATAATGTAACACATGTCCCAACATTAGGTTTAGAACAACATACTCGTAGTATATGAATAATAATTAGTGATGCAGATGAGGGGTGGGGGGGGAGAAAAGTCTATTAACAACTGCATAAGCCTATTAGGAGTGCTACAGTGGCTACTCATGTTGGTTAGGACCAGGTACATGAGATTCCCACCTGTCATAGGAGTGTTGACCAGCTGATCCACTGCATTGCCATTGACAAAGCCGAAGAATCTATGTGCATTTATGTTCAGGTGGCATAGGTAAGGCAGACTATGGTTAGGTATTTCAAGTCACCCAGAAGAAGGGTAGACAATTGAATCCTGACAGATTCCAGCAGGTCCCAATAGGTGTGGTGGGTGTCCATAGTCATGGCTGGAGGCCTGTAGCTAGCTATGATTTGAGTAGGTGTTTTGTCAGCTATTAACTGCACTCGGGATGTTACCCATGCAACATACTGTTTGGCCAGCCTGGAGCTGTGTATGTGTATACTAATGTTCAACACTCTTCCTCCCGTGGCTTTGCAGGCCTCCATTTGGGATCTAAATGTATGATGGGATGATTGACCTGGCAAGGTTGGTGCTCCCTTCACAGCTAGAAAGTAGGTGTCAGTGACTGCACAAATGTCAGCATCCTACAGGACAAGGTACACTTGCATTGACATGGTGTCATAGTAAGACACCTAGCTCTTGTTAGAGCAAGACATCTGCACAAAGGCACATATCAGTGGTGGGCAAAGGTCATTAAATAGTGTCACTTTATGAATCTAGCTGAAACACACATTTCCCATCAAGGACAGTGTCACATTCACGGGTGTACTCTGCAGGATATGACATCTGACAATGAAATGTATGCTAATTTGTTATGACTTCAGGGGTGAACAGGCCTCATCTCCTTAAGTGGCTCCACCTGAAGGTGGTGCAGCACCAGCGGATGACAAAGGCCCAGGTTGGGTCTCAGACTTTCTGGGGCCCAGTGCCATGGCCAGATGAGGAGGTACAGGCAGATCCACCAGGATCTGCCTTCCCAAACATGCTATGGTATTGAGGTTTTAAAGAATATGTTGGTTAGTCATGAACCACACATTTCCGGATTAGTTATAACAGCATGCATGGGTGTTCTAATCAACCCCATAAAACAGATTTGAAACAGATTCATAGCAAAACAAACACATGCATAAATGGAACAACAGTATGCATCATAACAGCATGCCAGTAACATTGATGGCAACAGGCCACCAACAATGGTATTTGAACAAGGTATGTTAACATGCAACCAATTAATTATATGAACAATAATGTAACACATGTCCCAACATTAGGTTTAGTAACAACATACTCGTAGTATATGAATAACAATTAGTGATGCAGATGAGGGGTGGGGGAGAGAAGAAAAGTCATAAGCATCTATTTTTACAACAGTATTGCTCAGTACTCTAGAGTTCTGCCCTCACTTTACAACTCCCTATGGCCTACCTATGACACACCCATATTTGTGAGGTGGGCCATGTACAGGGCCTTCTGTACAATAGTGCCCACATGGTGGGAAACTGTCAGGTTGCTCCAACCTCAGTGCACAAGTCGCCTCACAACTGATTGCATCCTCAATACATTGTTACTGTCATACTTAGTGTAGATGACATCTGCCACAGCAGGGGGAGTGATGGATCTTTTGGCATTCCATTTGCGGTAATGCTTCTTGTACTGGTCAGTAATTGGGTGAGTGCCTCTTGGGGGATGGACACATCAGTAGGGGGATGTAAGACAGTGGGGAGCTTGCAAGCATCTGTACACCTGGTCAGCCACAGACCACTGCTATTGTCATATACCTCAGATACATATATCTCAAACAGTAGAGGCCCCCAGACTGATCCTTGGGGTACACCATTGTGGATGAATCTACTATTAGAGGTGGGTTATACTACTCTGACTGAGTGGCTACTTTCATTGGGACAGTTAGCTACCCATCTGGTAACCTACAGGTTGGTGCCTAGCTGTGTAGGCGTATGTATCCTGTCCACCTGGGGATTAGTGTGAGAGGATTGGACTAGATGAAGGTAGGCATTGTTCACCATCTTTCCCTCATCCCTGTGTTTGTTGACTATTGCAGAGAGGTTAATCAGGCTTCACAGGCCTGATCTCCCTTTGACAATACCATGGTGTGTGGGCCCAGGCATTTTGATGTTGCCGATGTCCCTGTTCATAATGTCCTTGATATTGCCTCCTATGCCCTTGCAGAGCAAGCTAGTTAGGCTGATGTGCATCATATTGGCTGGTTTGGTGGATTTCTCCACCTTTGTGTATAGGGATGACAGTGGCCATCCCCTGTGCAGGTGTGATAACACCGGTGCTCAGGCTGTGATTGACTACAGTGCAGAATAGATCTGAGAGCTCATGCTTGTGTTCATGTGGGATGCAGTCAGGGATGGTATCATGACTATGGAGACCTCTGTATGTTGCCTTTGAGAGGGCATTACTGACCTGCTTCCTGATGATGAGGGTAGGGGGGTAAGTGCTGCACATGCACATGTGTACAACTGGGAGGTGGTGTTTACACTTCACCTCTCTGCAGCCGATTGCCTATATCTATGCAATATGTGCATGTGGTGTTATTGACCACCACTACAGAGCAGATTTGTGTGTTTCTTCTGGAATTGCAGACACATGTGTGGAAGGCCTAGTGATTTGCCTTGGTTGATGTGTCCGATTTGCACTCAAAGACAGCCATAGGGTACATCACCTGTGCCCTTATTTGCTTGTACAGACCAAGGTGACATTGCTTCCAATGAGACACCTGTTCCTTCTTGGCTCCTCCAGCAATTTTTTCCACCTACTATGTTTTTTCTGTATTGCTGCTGTCCACCACAGGTGTTTACCCTACCTTGAGGGAGATGATGTTGTCCTGTCAGTTACTGCTGAGTCTATACAGCTATGTGGGTGCCCACATAGTATTGTAGTGTGGGCCTCAACACTGCTGCTAGTCCCAACAAATGGGACATTGACTGGACAGCTACTTTTACCTGCTCTGAGGGGATTTATAGCCATTTGTGTACAGTTCATTCTGTTTGACACTGTAAAGGGGGGTTGGGGGGCAGGGGAGATGGTGACCTGAACAGTGATGGCTATGTGGTCAGATATTACCAAGGTGGATGGCACTGTAGGAGTGCTACAGGAGCTACTCATGTTGGTTAGGACCAGGTACATGAGATTCCCACCTGCCATAGGAGTGTTGACCGGCTGATCCACTGCATTGCCATTGACAAAGCTGAGAAATCTATGTGCATTCATGTTCAGGTGGCATAGGTCAGGCAGACTATGGTTAGGTATTTGAAGTCACCCGGAAGAAGGGTAGACAATTGAATCCTGACAGATTACAGCAGGTCCCAATAGGTGTGGTGGGTGTCCATAGTCATGGCTGGAGGCCTGTAGCTAGCTATGATTTGAGTAGGTGTTTTATCAACTAACTGTTCTCAGGATGTTACCCATGCGACATACTGTTTGGCCAGCCTGTAGCTGTGTATGTGTATACTAATGTTCAACACTCCACTGGCAAGGTTGGTGCTCTCTCCGCAGCTAGAAAGCAGGTGTCAATGACTACACAAATGTCAGCATCCTACAGGACAAGGTACGCTTGCATTGACATGGTGTCATGGTAAGACACCTAGCTCTTGTTAGAGCAAGATATCTGCACAAAGGCACACATCAGTGGTGGGCAAAGACCAGTAAATAGTGTCACTTTATGAATCTAGCTGAAACACACTTATTTGCCAGCAAGGACAGTGTCACATTCATGCGTACTCTACAGAATATAACATCTGACAATGAAATGTATGCTAATTTGTTATGACTTCACTCTTTAATGGGTTGCCAGTGATGTGCAGACAATACACAACTGTCTGAGGCACTGACTAAAAATATGAGGCAGACATGGGTCAGTCTGTAAAACTCTGGACATTTGTCAGGTATGGGCTCAATATATCACATACAGTTCAACACACATATCTGCGCCTGTCGTGTAGTATGCACATACCCTATGTACATCTCTTACATTTGTAAGACAAGCATATGTATCAGAGTAGCATTCACAGGTGACATATGACTAATTACAACATCCCAGGTAGATGGCCTACCGGTGACAAACTCAGTATTGGACAACGGAGACTTCATTAGTAGTCATACATGAGCTGACCTTTGCTGGGGTGACTCAGGGGCCAGAGGTGTGCTTCATGACAATACAGGCAGGGCAAGCAAAAATGGCCATAGGTGCTGGACAGCAGCATGTGAGTCTATCAGGTCTTGTTGTGGCCTAGTGTTTAATGTCCCATTTGACATCATTGCATCCCCCCTTCTGCATTCCATTATGTTTACATGATTGACATCCCTGTTATAGTGCTCATGAGTTCCCTCACAACAATGCAAATGGTTAGATTTGTGTAGCCACAGTCTGTCTTTGTGTAGATGGGTTCAGACCTGTATTGCATAGGTAGCAGCTTGACTTTTGTAGGTACTGCGCATGAGCAGGTGATGGGCTGTGCACTAATCAGTGTCTCCCACTTGTTACTTGCATCCAGAGCAGCTGTGTTTTCTTTCCATTTGCCAATGCCATAGCAACACAGTGCTATACTTATGGCCTTCAAGTGTGCCTTGCCCCTTTTCCTTGCATGTGTGGAGGGAATTATGGAGGTGTGGGGGCTACAGCTTCACAGACAGTAGGTGGGAATACCTCTCAGGAGAGGATATGTGGAGACAGCCCAGCAACATGGTGAACAAACCTCCAGAATTGGGTACAGATTGTAGGTCAGTAGTGCTGTTATACACCTAGAGGGTTGCTAGTTTAACAGGGTTTATCTAGACATGCATTTTCTCTGTGACTTGACATCTGACAGTGATATGTCTCTAACATGCCTCTCAACTGTCCTGATGTCCACAGACTGCCTAGAGGTTTGCCTCTTATGTTTGGTCTGTTCCTCAGACAATGTCTGTTTTTGTGAAAGCAGTAGGATAATGTGAGGATTGTAGTCGGTAACTGTTGACATCCATTGGTGTTTCAGATATCATATCCTTTAGGGATGTTATGTTACAACAAAGCCTGTGGAACTGTCAACTGTTTCAGTTTGTAACACCATTATGTGAGATATGTACCTTTTTCCAGCCCCCTGCCCCCCAAGTATGTAATGCTTTGTCCAGAAGTCTTGCAGTAAGAGGGTCAGAGGTATGTGATATCATTATTTATTGACTACACTCAAGGTATCATCCCACTGACTTAGCAGACTCCTGGAAGTGGTATGCAGCAGTGGCCATGAATATGGCCTCACACCCTGGACATTCTGTGGAAATCTGTACATATGAAAGTTATGTATGTCTGGCCATTGTGAAGCGACTGTCAAGACTGTGTAGCAGTGCTGTGTGTAGATGTTTGTTTGGCTGAGTAGGGAGAGTAGCAGATGTGAGTGTCACAGATCCTTTTTCTATCTGACTGTGCATGCTGCTATGGCTGCTGGTGGTCTATCAGGTGTGTATGTTTGAAGGGGCAGACTGAGAAAGGTCCTGTAACACCACAGGATTCCCAGTACACCATGGGTTGGGCCAGTATATGTCAGCGTGTTGTGTGACTGGGAATCAGGATATGTTCATTCAAACAGTCGTTCTATTTTAGAGTTCATTTGGGGTACTGGTATGTTGCTGTGACTGTGGTACAAATTGTTGTGGGTGGATATTTATGCACCACTATCTGCTTTTCCCTAGAGTTCCATCCCGGTAGTGCATGATATATTTGGATATAATGGGTAATTGCCCAGAGCTGATTGGGGTTAGTGTTGTGTTGGTCTTACTGTGGTTCAGAAGGTGCTGGGTGACATGGTTGGTGGCTGTCATGTTTTTTTCCAATCTGTTACATGACTGCAGTCATACCTCTCTACTGTCCAGATGTCTAGACACTGTCCTGATGTGTGGCTCATATGTTTTGTCTGTTGGACACAACAGTTGTGGGTTTCTGAGAAATCACTGGGATGATGTGAGCATTGACATCAGTAAATTTTGACATTCGTTTGTGTTTCAGACTTGGAATCTGTCTGGCATTGTATGTAAAAGCACACCATGCCACTCTAGCAGACTTCTGTGTGTATGACAGCCATGTTTCATATCTGTCAGTATTGCCCCTCTGTTTGTCGGGGTTTCTGCAGATTTGTTGCAGTAAGAGGTTGGTTATCTGTCTATATATCTATGTATAAATATGAATATATATATATATATATATATATATATATATATATATATATATATATATATATATATATATATATATATATATATATATATATATATATATATATATCTGTATGAATATATATATATATATATATATATGTGTATGAATATATATATATGTACACACACACACACACACACACACACACACACACACACACACACACACACACACACATATATATATATATATATATATATATATATATATATATATATACTAGTATGAATATACATACATATATATGTATATAACAGTACTACAGATATATAATTCCCCCTTATGTTGAATGATTGTTGTGCATTAAATATTTATAAAAACATTACAAATTCCTACAGCTTAGATGGTGTAGCGGTATGTTGCTGTGATTGCTGTGCACAGGGTTCTGGGTTTCAGGGAGATGATTCCTTTTTTTCATTAATGTTAAACGACCAGAATGAATGATATGTTTGTAAAAGCATTACAGATTACCATAGCTCAGATGGTGTAGTGGTACATATGGTATATATATATATATATATATATATATATATATATATATATATATATATATATATATGGTTTCATATGAAACCATCGAAGTAGCACAACATCGAGTCCCACATCATCGAGACCAAAACATCGTAAAGTGAAACCAGTGAAAACGGAAAGCATCGAGTTGCACAACATCGAAATATAAAACACGCACAACACCTGTGACAGTCCCATGCAGTAAATAAACAATAATCGGCACGTAAATACCCTGTGGCATCATGGTAGCATTACCTACGAAACATGCCAATACTAGAAATGTGACAGTCCCATGCATCAGAACGGAATGGAAACATGATGTTCCCTTCATGAATATGTTTCCATTCCGTTCTTATGCGTTACTTAGAATACGGGTGAATAAGTCTACTTTTGCAAAACATTTCTAGTATTGGCATGGTTCGTAGGTAATGCTACCATGATGCCACAGGGGGTATTTACGTGTGCCGCTGATTATTGTTTATTAACTGCATGGGACTGTCACAGGGTGTTGTATGTGTTCGTGTTTTATATCTCGATGTTGTGCAACTCGATGCTTTCCGTTTTCGCTGGTTTCACTTTACGATGTTTTGGTCTCGATGTTGTGTTACTTCGATGGTTTCATATGAAACCATATATATATATATATATATATATATATATATATACACACACACACACACACACACACACACACACACACACACACACATATATATATATATATATATATATATATATATATATATATATATATATATACTAGTATGAATATATATACATATATATGTATATAACAGTACTACAGATATATAATTCCCCCTTATGTTGAATGATTGTTGTGCATGATATATTTGTAAAAACATTACAAATTCCTACAGCTTAGATGGTCTAGCGGTATGTTGCTGTGATTGCTGTGCACAGGGTTCTGGATTTCAGGGAGGTGATTCCTTTTTTTCATTAATGTTAAACGACTAGAATGAATGATATGTTTGTAAAAGCATTACAGATTACAATAGCTCAGATGGTGTAGTGGTACATTGCTGTGACAGCATCTTGGGTTCGCTACTTGGTAGGGCTGATTTATTTGTTGCCCGGCAGAACAAGAGCTGATGGAGACAGAGTGATTAAGGCACTTTTAAGCTGTTGTAAGTGGGTTTGTGTGGTTTTGCATGGTGCTAAGTGTTGCTAAGCGATGGTTAAACCCCCTTAGCTTCACTTAACACCTTTTACTCCCAGTTACCTTTAAAGAAAATAAAAAATGGTGATAGGAAAGTGGTGAAATGGGGGCAAGCAGAGAATAAAACATTATGAAAAGCAGCTAGGGATGTGTATGATGGGTGTAGGAAAGGACCATAGCTCTACATTTCTTCGGCAGCAACAGCTGTGAATTACATGTGTAGAATTTGGAATTTACAGCCTCACACCCCACAGGGAGGGGTGTTAGCGACAGACATTTGCAGTGTAATCTGTGGGTTGATTGATTAGTTTCACTGTGCATGGGGGCGAAATGTAGAGCTATGTATTTTTTTGCGGGACAGATGCCATTATTTTTTAAGGTGAGAGTGGGATGTTGGGGAAGGGCTGTAGGTATGTTTGGGGAGATAGGTTGGGTAGGATAGGTTGCATTTGCAAACAGACAAGACAGCAGACAGGAAAGGTATATGACACATGAGGGGGTAAACACCTTTGATGGGTAGATTGGTTGGGAATCCAAAGCCCATGAGCCCCCAAATGGATGCAGTGGGACTGAGGTCTCCACCCATGGGCAGTCACCACTGCTCCTTCACAGCCCCAAAGGTGGCTGTGCTGGGGTCTGAACAGGAGGGACGGCCTGCCCCTCAAGGTGTGCCAGATGGCCCTCAATCTGGTGCAGCTGCCAACCCAACTCTGCTCAGATGACACTGCCTACCAAACCCCGGACCTGACTGCGGGTGACAGACTCCTGTCTGTGCCCACTTCTGGGGGGGATGAACAGGGCCCATCTCCTTAAGTGGCTCCACCCAAAGGTGGTGCAGGACCAGCAGATGACAAAGGCCTGGGTTGGGTCGCAGACTTGCTGGGGCCCAATGCCATGGCTAGATGAGGAGGTAAAGGCAGGTTTGCCAGGATCTGCCTTCCCAAACATGCTATGGTATTGAGGTTTTAAAGAGTATGTTGGTTAGTCATGATCAACACATTTCCAGATTAGTTATAACAGCATGCATGGGGTGTTCAAAAACAGATTTGAAACAGATTCATAGCAAAATGAGCACATGCATAAATGGAACAACAGTATGCATCATAACAGCATAACAGTAACATTGATGGAAACAGGCCACCAACAATGGTATTTGAACAAAGTATGTTAACATGCAACCAGTCAAATATATAAAAAATAATAGAACACAAGTCCCAACATTAGGTTTGGAGTAAAACATACCCATAGTATATGCATTTTAGTATTGATCCAGAAGAGGGGTGGGGGGAGACATAAAGTCCATTAACAACTGTTTATGCTTCTATTTTCCATAAGAGTATTGCTCAATACTCTATGGGTCTGCCCTCACTTTACATGTGCCTGTGGCCCATAGCTTCTGTAGCACAAACATACCTATTAAACTGTCAGCCTGGAATGGTAATGGGCAAACTGTGACAACTCTGGGTACATGCCTAGAAGGGAATTGTATATGTCAGGGTTACATATCTGGCACAGGAGGGGTACACTGAAGTGCTGTTATGTGAGTGTGCTACTAGCATACCTATACTGTGTCCAGGGTTATTGGCAGTAGTGACCACTAGCCATGACAGTGTGACACTTGAGAGACATGTATTGGGAAGAGTGCATGTTGTATGTACCTATCCTGCTGTCATTTGCAGGCATGTGGTGGTGGTGGGACAGTTGAATAGTTGTACACAGTTTGTTAGTATACCCTTCATATAGCTACTACCAACATGTCCTTACCTGTACAACCTGTGGGGAAAATATCTGCTAACACTACCTGGCTATTTTTACATTTATTCCTGATCCCTTGTGTGTAAATATGCACATATCTTAGCACCACTCCCTGGATTCAAAGCATGTCTGGGTGTGCACAGTTAACCACTAAGCTATTTCTCATCACACTGAGCTACTGGGGAACTGCTGTTTTTGCTTCACTGGTTTCTGCCTAATAGTCTCTTGGTTAGACAGTCTGAACTTGTAATGCAATGATGCATGCATGACAGATAGTTTTTCTACTGTGCATTAATCCTTTGGATTACCACAGTCTGGAAAGCAAAGGTTAACATAAGACAATGCTGGATGGAACACACTTTGAAACTTTACACATTACTATTCAGGGTAAATGAGCTTAGTGCAGGTATATATTTCACATTTTAGTTATATCTTATTTCACAGCTCCACCATCTACAGTTTTTCTTATAACTGGTTGACAGAACAACCTCAGTTAATGTATGCTGTCACAGCCACATTTGCTGTGAAGAACCTGTATACATTCTACATGTCTATGACAACATACCAGAATAAACACAACAGTTTTTGTAGGCATCTTTATTGCACATCAATATTAGTCTGTCAAACTTTATTTATTCAGTTCACACAGTAACAGAGTACCTACTAGCAGTAAGCAATGTACTCCTTCTTAGCTATTTGAACAATATAGTGCAAAATAGATTTGTACTCACCAGCCTGTCGGCACAGCCTCAGCAGTCTGTCACCATGGGCTTCAATGTTCATAGCCCTCTCTGCTGCACCTGTAGGGGAGAGAAACACACATTATGCATACCTGTCTATTACATTCTCAGGCTAGTATTTGCTACAAACTACTTGATAGTGATACTTACACACTATTGGGGCATTCCAAGCCCATGCATCTTGGATCCATTGGGCCAAGTGTGCCCCCTTCCTCCGCTTTAGGTCAGCATAGTGATGCTGTACCTGCTCACCAGTCCAGGGGATGCCAGTAACACTGGTGAGATCATGTGCGAGATGGTCCCAAGCCTCTGCTTTGTACTGTGAGCCCCGGTACTGGCCCTGCAGCAGTCTCTCATCATGGTTTTCTACAAGAAGTCCAGCTATGACCCTGGACTCCTGAATGCTCCAGCAATGTGCCCAAAAGCGTACTCCCTCTCCAGTGCCAGACGTGTTTCTGCAGAGATCAAACTAAACAGGTCATCCCTGTATTCCCACCTGCATGGGTTAAATAAGGTGATATTCCCACTCTTTGCCATCATTGGCCCATTTTGGACATGTTAAGCTCTGCTAAGCAGTGCGCAAATCCACTAAGCTGAATTGAACAGTGCTTAATGGGGTAATTGCTGAACACTGGTTAACAGTGCACAAATCCGTTTAGCTGAGCTACCTGCTGCTTAGCAATCAAGTGTAAATGATGCTTAAACCTGGTAAGCATAGCTGAGTATTGCTGACCGTTGCTCACTTTTCATTTTAAAAAATATAGACAGAATAATGACTTCATTTAGTATGTGTATATGATTTACTTTACATGACATCTCTCTATGTGCTTTCATTACATTAGCAAGGGGTGTGACTATACTGTATGGAACACTTGTGCATACATGGGTGATTTCACATGTTATATGCACTCACACTTCCATTTTACACCAGCTACACTATCCTGGTTGAGAAAAAACAGTTACTACATAATTTACATTGAAAAAATAATTTTAGCACTGCTTTCCCACATAAAAATAACTTGTTTGTTTTGGTACTTGAACACCTGCATGCAAAGCCAGGATTCTAACCACTACACTACCTCAGTTTGAGATTTTTTGCTGTATATATTTTTTTATCTCCTATGGGATGTTTAAGCACTGCTAAGCAGAGGGCCATAATGCGCACATCTGCTCAGCTACACTTAAACATATCTTAGCATGGAAAACAAATTTATATTATTATTATTATTATTATTATTATTATTATTATTATTATTATTATTATTATTATTATATTACAAAGTTATATACTAAGTATTGTGGTTTTCTGACAAGTCATTGAGGACTGCAGTCAGAAAATAATAGCATTCATTTGACTTTCAGACTTCTATCCTTTGGAAATTCATGCAAATGCATAACCTGTTTTCTATCAACTTTCTAAGTTTGTAAGAGCAATATTTATGAAGTGTCCCTATTTTTACGCCTTTGTCCCCCCCATTATTTGTGCCTTTGTCCACATGGACTGCAGTCAGGAAATAATGGCATACATTTGACTTTCAGACTTCTATCCTCCAGAAATTAATGATAATGCATAACCTGTTTGCTATCAACTTTCTAGGTTTGTGAGAGCAATATTTAAGAAGTGTCCCTATTTTTATGGCTTTGTCTCCCCATCATTTGTGCCTTTGTCCACATTTCCTGCTTTAGCAGGTTTCAAGGTGTTGTACAGCACTTTTACAATGCAGGGGGTGTGTCACAGAACCTCACTCACCCCTTGCATTCCTTTCCTGCTCTTGTATGTACTTCAGTGTCCACTGGTACTGAAATGCCCATTTATTTCACTTCAGTGTATGCAGACACTGAAATACTTGCAGAATTTTAGAGAAATTCTCCAATATTATGCCACATTAGTTTTAGAAAGTGCTGTATGACACTTTCTGCATGCAGGGGGTGTGTTAACTGGTGAGCAGTGCTAGAACATGCCCCCTGCACTTGTTCACTGTTCATGCCCATACAGCCCTTATCAGTAGCACACGTTCATGAATATGCAAAGCGCGCTACTGTTAGGGATGTACAGACACAAACATGGTTCAATCTGTGCAGGAATAGCATTATTTTTGCATGGAGTTTATTGAATCCCAGGGTTAAACAATTTGTATAAATATGGGTACACTTCCATCAGTAACAAGGAGATTTTCCCCCATATGCAATTCTTCTTCTTCTTCTTCTTCTTCTTTCAGCTTCTCCTGTTAGGGGGCACCACAGCAGATCAACTGTTTCCATTTCTTCCTGTCCTCTGCATCTTGGTCTGTCACGCCAACCACCTGCATGTCCTCTCCACCACATCCATAAACCTTATCTTAGGCCTTCCTCTTTTCCTGTTACCTGGCAGCTTCATCCTTAGCATCTTTTTCCCAATATACTCTGCATCCCTCCTCAGCATATGTCCAAACCAACGTAATCTTGCCTGTCTGACTTTGTCTCCAAACCTTCCAACCTGGGCTGACCCTCTAATATACTTATTCCTAATCCTGTCCATCCTCGTCATACCCAGTGCAAATCTTGTCAATGCCACTGTCTCCAACCCTTATAAAATAGCTAGTCTCACTACCTATTTGTAGACCTTCACTTTCACTCTTACTGGTACTCGTCTTTCACAAATCACTCCTGACACTCTTCTCCACCCACTCCATCCTGCCTGTACTCTCTTCTTCACATCTCTTCCGCACTCACCATTACTCTGAACTGTTGATCCCAAGTACTTAAACTCATTCACCTTCACCACCTCTACTCCCTGCATCCTCCCCATTCCTCTATCCTCCCTCTCATTCACACACATATATTCTGTCTTAGTTCTGCTGACCTTCATTTCTCTTCTCTCTAGAGCATATCTCCACCTCTCCAGGGTCTCCTCCACCTGTTCCCCACTCTCACGACAGATCACAATATCATCTGCAAGCATCATAGTCCATGGGGACTCCTGTCTGATCTTGTCTGTCAACCTGCCCATCACCATTGCAAATAAGAAAGGGCTCAGAGCTGATCCTTGATGTAATCCCACCTCCACCTTAAACGCATCCATCATTCCCACTGCAGACCTCACTGCTGTCACACTACCCTCGTACATATCCTGTACCACTCTTACATACTTCTCTGACACTCCCAACTTCCTCATACAATACCACAACTCCTCTCCAGGCACCCTGTCATATGCTTTCTCTAAATCCACAAAGACACAATGCAACTCCTTCTGACCTTCTCTGTACTTCTCCATCAACACTCTCAGAGCAAACATCGCATCTGTAGTGCTCTTTCCTGGCATGAAACCATACTGCTGATCACTAATCATCACCTCCCTTCTTAACCTAGCTTCCACAACTCTTTCCCATAACTTCATGCTGTGACTGATCAGTTTAATCTCTCTGTAGTTACTACAGCTCTGCACATCACCCTTATTCTTAGAAATCGGTACAAAAACACTTTTTCTCCATTCCTCAGGCATCCTCTCACTTTCCAAGATTCTATTAAACAATTTAGTTAAACACTCCACTGCCATTTCACCTAAACACCTCCATGCTTCCACACGTATGTCATCTGGACCAACAGCCTTTCCATTCTTCATCCTCTTCATAGCTATCCTTACTTCCTCCTTGCTAATCCACTGCACTTCATGGTTCACTATCCGCACATCATCCAACCTTCTCTCCCTCTCATTCTCTTCATTCATCAACCGCTCAAAGTACTCTTTCCATCTGCTCAATACACTCTCCTCGCTTGTGAGTACGTTTCCCTCATTATCCTTTACTGCACATCTTTACTAGCTTGGTCCCTCTGTCTAGCCAATTGGTACAGGTCCTTTTCTCCCTCCTTAGTGTCCAACCTTTTATACAACTCTTCATACGCCTTATCCTTAGCCTTTGTCATCTCTCTCTTTGCCATGCACCTCATATCCTTATACTCTTGTTTACTTTCTTCATCTCTTTGACAATCCCACGTCTTCTTTGCCAACCTCTTTCTCTGTATACTCTCCTGTACTTCTTCATTCCACCACCAGGTCTCCTTGTCCTCCTTCCTCTTTCCAGTTGTCACACCAAGCACCTTTCTAGCCATCTCTCTTACTAGCTCTGCTGTAGTTACCCAGCTATTTGGTAACTCTTCACTGCCACCCAGTGCCTGTCTTAACACTTCCCTGAACATCACCTCACAATTACCCTTTTTCAGTTTCCATCATTTGATCCTTGGTGCTGCCCTCACACTCGTCCTCCTCTTCTTGATCACCAAGGTCATCCTACAAACCATCATCCTATGCTGCCTAACTACACTTTCCCCTGCCACCACTTTAAAGTCTCCAATCTCCTTCAGATTGGCCCTTCTAAATTAGATATAATCCACCTGTGTGCATCTTCCTCCACTCTTGTATGTCACCCTATGCTCCTCCTTCTTGTTAAAATATGTATTCATCACAGCCATGTCCATCCTTTTTGCAAAATCCACTATCATCTGACATTCTGCATTCCTTTGCTTAACACCATACCTACCCATCACTTCCTCATCCCCTCTGTTCCCTTCACCAACATGCCCATTGAAATCTGCTCCAATCACCAGTCTCTCACCCTTGGGTACTGTCATCACCACTTCATCCAACTCACTCCAAAATTTTTCTTTCTCATCCATCGCACACCCAACTTGTGGAGCATATGCACTAACAACATTCATCATTACACCATCAATTTCCAGTTTCATAAACATCACTCTATCCAACTCTCTTTTTACCTCCAAAACACTCTTAGCATATTGTTCCTTCAGGATAATGCCTACACCATTTCTCCTCCCATCCACACCATGATAAAACAATTTGAAACCGCCTCCGATACCCCTAGCCTTACTCCCCTTCCATCTGGTCTCTTGCACACACAATATACCAACCGTCTTTCGGTCCATCATATCAGCTAGCTCTCTCCCTATACCAGTCATACTGCCAACATTCAAAGTTCCAACCCTCACTATCACATTCCTAGCCTTTACCTGTCTTTGGGCGTGCCTTCTGCCTCTTCTCCTCCTTCGGCCAACAGTAGCCCAATTTTCTCCAGCACCCTGTTGGCCAACAGTACTGGTGGCGGTCGCTGTTAACCCGGGCCTCAACCGGTCCGGTATGAATTTCTGTACTGTTTTCTGCATGTATGAGTTGGCAAAACTTTACGCCGGATGCCCTTCCTGATGCAACCCTCCCCATTTATCTGGGCTTGGGACCGGCACAAAGAAATGGACTGGCTTGTCAAACCAATACCATTAAAGTACTGATACTGACAGAAACTGCATATATATCCATAATTAATGCAGAATAGTCTGTAACACCTGAAGAATGTTTGCATAGAACAACTAGTTATGGGGTTGTCCACAAACTGTATGTTCATTGATTGATTTACAGATACTCTCTGATACTGAATCATATAGCTGTAATTGTGATTATATTCAATAGAATATGCACAATATTAGGATGCATTAGCATTTACGTTATTTTTTGTAGTGATATGTAGTCAGGACAGACTGCATAACAGGTCATTTGCAATTGTTGTTTTACTGTCTTATTTCTGCATAAATGTCAGTTTTTGTTTTGTGATGTGTTGTGTTGTTTGCTTTATTACGATGGTCACATTTGTGATGTGGTCTGTCACTGACTGTGATAATATCTGACATACATCCTACAATATTGAGGTAGAATTTCTAGTTATGTTCAAATGTGCATGTAATTGTAGCAAAACCATTGTTATAGTACTGTAGTTGTGGCACATTGGGTATGTGGTTTGCCCTTATGTATCACAATATCCACTGGCAAGATTTCAAATCCCACCTCTGCATATATAACCTGTACAAAGTTGTTGAAAATGGACTGATGGCTGTCCACATGCATGCTGATGATGTTGGGGTGTATGGATCAGCTCTTAAGACATGTTTTTAAGGTACATTCAGATTACTTGTACATGACAGTGATATATATGACAATGATTTTTTTGCATAGTTATGCAATTTAAATGAGAGGCAAGCTATTCATTTGACATATGTCTTAACACTGTCATGTAAATATGCAAGCCCGTGTAGGAAATCTAAGATATGCATATCACCTTATCTTAGAGATCAAACCGCTATAGGAAAGACAATTCCTTACATACAGAAAATGAGATCATAATAGAAGCTCTTCTATAGCATGGCCACAACCTGCTTGGACGGATGGGTAATACTTTGTGGAGGAATCAAGTGTGGACAGATATGACATACATACATGATAAATGCCATGGATGGTCATAATAGATCTAATAAGGAGATGCTGCTCTAACTGACCCTCCATGCAGACAACATATGCCGCCACTATGAGAGGGTGAGAAATGTTACTTGTGCTGGGCCACCATTGCCTCCTCCAGATGAGATAGTGATGTTCCTGGCCTCCCATCACACCACCTGCCAGAAACATTGGATACCTAGGGAAGTACTGAGGCATGTATTCTAGGACATATGGGTATATCAGTGTCCATGAACAGTGGAGCTTACACCAGTTCTCATTAGAGGACATTATTGCAGAATTCTTTACATATTGTTATATTTTTGTTTCAGTAGCAGAACTACACCATGGACGTGGAAGCCCATCTGATGTGGACAAATAGTGTAAGTGTCATAACATGTTATCTTACCAACACAGTACATGGATAACACTGTCTGCAGCATGTGTGATGTTGTCTTTCTCACTTGCTTAGGCACATCAACATCAGAACATCAGCATCACATGTCACCTAAGTGTCTTCACATCCTATTAGTGTGAACCATAGTTGTCATATGGCTCTACCTCCTGATATGACTCTGGAGTATACTCACATGTTGTTGTTTGTGTGCCATTTTAACCTACAGATGCATCATTGCAAGACATGGGCCAGGAACCATCTGCTACAGGCAGACCTGGTCAGGTTATTTATACTGTTGCTATTGTGCAGCACTGTTTAGCACACCTGTGAACTATGATATTAATGTTGGCTTCTTCCCTACACAGTTATATCTGCAAGATGAGTGCACCAGTTGTCATGTAAGTATCTCCATATCCTGTTACTGTGATCCATAGTTGCTGTGTACCTCTACCTCCTGTTATGACTGTGGATTATACTGACATGATTGTTTGGTTGCCATTTTATAGTACAGGATCCACTTTACATCAGGGGATACACTCCCCAACCAGGGGTGATGTACATGATAAGGCTGTCTTGATGTTTGTTACTGTTCATTATTGATAATTACATACATGCCCTTCATTAGCACCTGCAATCAGAACATCACTGTCGCCCATCCAGTATGTGTTTATCTTACTTGCTGTGTGTCATTCCTCATGTTGAATGCTTCATGACGCCTTGCATGTGCTTACTTATAAGTGGTGTACATTTATTTTTTTACATGAGAGCATCATTTCAATTTTCCCCACTGGTGGTGGAGTCAGAGGAGGACATATCAGGTAGTTTTTATTACTTGTAATGGCATTATCTGTCATTTGTGATTGATTTGTAATTGACATGGTATATCGCTGTTATACAGGGTCCCCGAAACACCCACAGGCATGATGGCCTGGTAAGTCCCGATAACTATTAGCAGTGTTGTTATGCAGTTATGTGAATGTCAGTAGGTATGCTGCACCTATTGCCTTCTGTGAATGCATATGACATGTTTTATCATCTCTTTTTGCAGCATGTTCACTACCTGCCTTCACTAGCCCGTCTACTAATGCTGAGGTGGGATATGATGTGCCTCACTCTGATAGTAGGGACAATGGCACATGGGTCATTGCACTGAGTTCATTGTCCATCCCTAAAGGGGACAGACATGTGGTTCATGGTATAGCCTCTGATAGGGAGAATAATGTGTCCAGTCTTTCAGATGATGTGGGGACATCAAATGATAGACATGATGATGATGACCGTGACCCACTGTCCCATGTTGACTCTGGTAATGATAATGATTCCCCATGATGGCCTGATACTGTTCATTGGACTACACATGCGAGTGCAGCTGATGTGTATAAACATGAGGCAGAGGGTGTCCACTTACAATTACAAGCAAATGATTGTTCTTAGCAAGGTCATGACTCTGACCTGTGTACACTTGCCTGTGCCACTGACTGTGTGGTACACCAGCTGCGTACCTTACATAAAGCAGGAGCACAGACATGGTGAGGTCATAGCAGTACTGGTTGGACAGCAAGGCACTGTGGTGTCTGTTGCACAATCTATTGAAGGCCTTGTTACTGTAGTGCTAGAGTAATGCCATAGTATGAATCAGGTGTTACGTACCTTAAATGTCCTGAGCAGAGTATCTCTAGTCAGGAGAGGCAGCTCCCCTTTCGTTATACCCACACATGACCCTTAGACATCAATGTCTACTATTGTTCATTCAACTGTGAGCCCAGTAGTCATGTCCAGATTAACACATAGCACTACTGCTTCTACCTACACTGTGTCCCACAATGCTAGTGTCACCACATCCCGCTCCTCAGTACAGCACCATGACATGAGTGTTTCTGGACATGGCAGGTCGTCAATGTGGTTGCCCTAGACTGCATTACAGTAACGCTGATGGCTGATCCAATGTGTCTTCTGTTGTGTCATTCTGACCTTGAGGCAATAATGACTACTGTGCTGACCACTGACTAATCACTCAGTAGGTGGTTTTTCAAATATTTGATGCCACACATTTTTTTCTGATCATTATTCTGACAGAGGTGTGATATGTAAAACTTATTTATCATTTGCATATGTTAGTAGAGATATTGATAGCAATAATGCTCTATACAACAATATTTACTTTTCTGTGTCTTTCTAATTGACATATAGCACATATTTACATGGTTAACAGCATGTTATTTTTGTCATCCAGCACTGATTGCTACATAACAGATTTCCTTGTTATCTGCCATTCTGACATGCACAGGTATGTCTAGGTATGCACACCTGTGTTACTTATGGCAATTTAATACAGTACTGTATGAGTCTTTTAGAAACAGTCACACAGGACAGCAGAATACTGTTTTATCCTTTGGAATTAACTGGGTATAATTCCTTGCTCTGGTTCAGCAATTTATCAGAAATTCAACCATTCAGCATAGCAATGCTTGTACCAAGTTTTACTGCATTTCGTTTTATACCTCAGTCAACATTTTCCATTTTTAAGTATGCTATTCAATGTGCATTAAATGGTTATGTGAAGGTGAACTATTTTTTTTCCTTTTTGTTGTTGTAAATCTATATTCATGGCAGCTTTTGTTGTATGAGCTAGTAAGAATGAGGACTTGTTTTTGAGCTGTATAGAGGTAGCTGTATGTTGTTGTTGTCACAGCATGGCTTCCATCATAGAAATTTCTTTTTTGGAACAGAATATCACGTATTGTATCCTCACAGCATGGTTGGTCGTGCATTAGCAATGCTTACATTTCAACACTGCTGAGCGAGATTAAAATGTACCTGCTGTTGGTCATTGTTTGAGAAGTTACACCACAGTCCTTTTTGTTTATGTCCTAGCTGCTCAGCAGTCTACAATTAAAAAACATTCATCCTGCTTTTAGACAATCTGCAGGGGATAATATAGTATGGATTACTTTTTTATGAACCAAAGCTTTATTGCAGTCACAGCTTTACAAACAAAATATTAATTCAGTTTCTGTTAAACACTCATTTACAATATTTATACCATAGTAATGTAATATGCATTACCTATAAAACAACTGAGTTTTGCCTTTTATTTTCTAACACAATTTATTACACAGAAGCAGTAAACAGTATTTGTCTAAGTTGTTTTCTCATTTGTCCAGCTTCTGCACAGTCTCTTAAGGGTGGATTTTATATGCAGTGAGCGAGTGAGTCCAATATCTCATTAGCTGTCAAACATTAAGGTCTACATTTAATGTGCTGACTTGTTTCATCCAAAAAGTTTCCACAAAATCCCATCAGTTATAAATTTCAGTGATCAGGCTCTGAATAAATAGTTTGTGTTGTGCTTACTCAAACATCTAACTGAATGTTAGCCACCACATCTGTATCTGAAGGATTTACTTTATAACACTGAAGGAATATGCATTCAGTGATAAGACTTTGCCATAAATAAAGATAATTCACATCTTCCATGCAGTCTTCAGAGCATTTCTTGAAGAAGGCAACAGCAAATTATTTTCCCGGAGACTGTCACTACTAGTGCTTACTTTAAGAGAGAGGTGACTATTACTCTGAGGAAGTTAGGCATTTCCCATATTCTAATTTCAGTGTTGACTTGTGGAGGACTATTTCAAGGGCATGACTGTGGCCTATAGAAGAAAGCCAAGCTCCAAACATGCTGATCACTCATCATTCCTGTCCCTTTTGCGGATATCAGACTTGTTGACTTAGCAGCATCTTCAAAAGTGCCATGAGGTTAACCACCACTGACACCGCAAACAAACCTGCAACAAATGAAAAGGCTATTGCCCTGACTTCAGTATCCTTACTAAGGCCAATCTCACTACTTTTAAGGCAATGATCCTCTAACACCAGCTGTTCTGTATTCACTGATGGGAGTAATATATGACAATATGTGATATATTACTATAATATATTGCAATGTCTAGTAACTAGTAATATAACTAGTTACTTTTTTCAAAATAGTAATAAAGTAATAGTAATATATTACTTTTTTAGTAACTAGTAACTTAAATGGGAGTTACTTTTGAGTTTCTTTTGCTTAAATGGGGTTCTCAAAGTGGGTGAAATTGCCCCCTAAGGAGCGAGAGAAAACTTCCATGGGCCCTGGAGTATGGATAGTAGTCAGATGTTAGGAAGTAAAAGAGACTTTGAATGGGTAATTTGGATAAAAAAAACAACATAATGTTGGCTCACAGCAAGTAGCATTCATAACACACCTCTCAACTGTACCAGATTCCTTGGCATTTCCTCTTTGGGGCTCAAAATAGTAGGGTGCTACAAATTGCCGATTGGCACCATTAAATCCTGATTTTGGCATGCAGACAAGGGCGCCAGAACCATTCCACTTTTAAGAGGTTTCAATTAAAAAAAAAACACACCTTGATGGTAGTGTCTTCTCCTTTAAGGAATACCATTTGTTACTCCTTACTGACTACAGGAACAATTGCCAATGTCATTAATTTCATGACCCACATGTAGATAATTACAGAGGAGGGGTATAAGGATTCAGATTCAGGCATCTATTATTCTAATTCACTTAGATATTTTGTGTCAGTATACATTTTGAACAATAAGATATACTAGAATTGTTGAAATCCTCAACAATTTAACAGAAAATCAAGCATTTGCCAGAGGCAGGGCAAAAAATGAAGGCAAAATCAGGAATAATTGGTAGGTATTTTCACATATTATCCTGCTGTTTGCGAGGTGGATGTCATGTTAGTGTGTTTGTGTTTCAAATGTTTCACTGATGTAAAGAAATGCAGTTTAAGAGCCAGTAGCCTGCACAACTCGTATACCACTCTGCATCAAAGCACAAAAAATGTTAAACATAGCCAAACATAATGTGTGTGTGTGTGTGTGTGTGTGTGGGGGGGGGGCAGCAATGGTCTGAAATCAGGAACAAATTTTCAGTAAGGTGCTTATAAATTTAAAACGGTTTTAGAATGACATGTTTTGCATTAGTGTGCATTTCTGAAGGATATCAACAATGAAAACATTTTAGAGAAAGAGTAATACACTGTAATCAACTAATAATGATAATAATTAGAGCTGTACTTGACTGACGTAACCATAGAATTCTGCACAAGCATGGTGTTGCATTAAAATAGCATAAGTGCAAATGCAAGTTAGTAAGTCCATGTGTAGAATGGGAAAATATTTTAACTGTCCTTTACAAGCATACATGCCATAATTAAAGTTTGTAAATACTAGGTATCTTAAGTCACAACATTAATAAAAAGTAAAGGGGCCACCATGAAATCCAGCATTTAACGTCTGCTTTAGGACTGAAAGGCAGCAACTTCAACTCTAGTGTGCCCATTAATGCATGCCATGGATGTAAACTCATTTGGCACTTACTGCAGAATTTAAACTAGCCATGCAGAGGTAAGTGTGAGTGAGTGTATGAGTGTACAAGTGTACGAGTCTGTGTGTTATTTAAACTGGCAGGTTGCTTCTCTGAGAGACAGTGTGTGTGTGTGTGTGTGTGTGTGTGTGTGTGTGTGTGTGTGTGTGTGTGTGTGTGTGTGTGTGTAACATGCCTCAAAACTGTCCATATTCAGCCTAACAGTTTTGATTGCTTTCTCATAAAATTTGTGGTTTTCTGGTAATTCACAGAGGACTGAAGTCACTACGTAATAACAGATATATATATATATATATATATATATATATATATATATATATATATATATAAAATATATATGAGTTTCAGACTTCATGTCCTTCCTAAAATGCATACAAACACAAATCCTGTTATTCTAACAGCTTTCTAAGTTTATAAGAGCAATATTTTAAATTCTGTCCCTATATTTGGCCCTTTGTCCTGCCATTATGCTAGTATTTGACCAGATTTCTTGCTCTAAGAGGTTCACAGATTCATAGGTAAGTACTAGGCTATCTGCCCGTGGGCATCTATAAGCCTAGCCAGAATGTGTTGGCTTTCACCGCCCCCTTAGATTAGTTCCCTGTGCCTCGGTCCAGCAGGGCCACTGCAGTGATCCCCGGGGTAAATTTTCTGTTTCCCATCCACTCGTCAAGGTTTCTCTTGAAGAGTGTTAGTGAGAGGCTCTGCCTAATGTAGATTGGAATCCTGTTCAAAGCATGGGGAGTCTCTGGGATAGGAAGCTATCCCTCCAGCACATCCTATTTATCATTGTGGTGAGGTTTAGATCCCTAGAGCGTGTGACTCTTGGGGATTTTTTTTTTTTTGGTGGCACATGTCCATCAATTCTTGGTTGGACATGGCCTTGCATGTCAGGCAGAGATCACCTCTGAGTAAGCTGTATGCAACCGAGTACTGCTGGAGTTTCTTCGGTCGGGCTGCATAGGGCATATGCTTGAGGCCAGTAATCCTCTTGGTGAGGTACTTCTGTGGTCTTTCCAGCTGTTGCAGGTGTCTTGTAAGGTACATCCCAAATGGGGTGTTGTACTCTATGATGGGTCTGATGAATGATGAGTAGAGAGGCACAATAACCTCTTTTGTTCTAGATGCAAACCCTTTTGTGATTATGTTGGTCCCATAGAAGGATTTTGTATGGTACCTCAGAATTTAGAAAGTACCAATTTATTATGCTTTAAACTAAAAAAATGTTATTTTGTATTGTTTTGAAGTCGCATTAAACATTAATTGATGCAGTTATCAAAGAGGAATTCTGCAAACAGCAAGGGCCTCCTCCACACCCATGCTGCTTAATTATATTAAGTCTGAGATAACTGTACCACAGCATAAATTTAATTTCCCATGATACCACACTCTGGATGCTGATATACATATCTTTTCAACCAAATGTTTGCCATCACGTCTTAGTGTTGATCACAGCTGTTTCATTACATATATGTGGTATTATTTGTGTTGCTTAATAAAACAAGAAATGTAACAGTGCATCACATTCCACTGTGAAACCTTTTACAATATTTTTAATGGTGTATTTTAAGCAGACATTGCAATACTCAAAGAACAATACTGCTACAGCTTCTATATATTTAATGAGTACAACGCTACTGCTTTACAATTTAATTATTTCATACATTCCAGAAACATTACTTTACTGTTTTATTCAGTCATTCTCTGATATTTAATTTAACCAATTCAGTGTTGTGAGGGAGCAGGAGCCCCTCATAGCAAGCAGTTGGTGCAAAGTAGACAAACAAATCATAGGTACAGTGCCAGTCTATAAGAGGACACACACACACACACACACACACACACACACACACACACACACACACACACACACACACACACACACACACACACACACACAAATACATATGTCATATTATAATTATATACAATTACAGACAATTTGGCGGATTGTCAATTCACCAGTGTCCTGTCTTTTGACAACAGTTACAGGTATGAGTCAGTGCCGAGCATCAGTAGCTACCAGATTTGTTTACAAAACCTACTAATGCACATTGGTATTTACATAACTACAAGAGCAGAAGGTTTCTGAGTCAGATTTATTTTATCTATTGATCAGATTGACATGATATCCACATATTGACAACAGTGGCTTGTAAAACCAATGATTGTTATGACAGACTTTAGTTTCAAATTAAAATTAATAGCGTGCACAGTTCTTTTATATATGTTACAGTTACTGATATATGTTATTTTAATTAATTTCTGTAAGGGTGCAGCTAATGTGACATCACTGCGTATATGCTAGAAGTGTGGTATGGCAGAAAGTAGAATGCAAAGTGTTTTACATGCCTATTGCCTACTATCTCCCTACTAAGATTTTTTTGTTAATGCTGTAATGGGACTTTAACTGGTGTTTCTGTGTAAATGTATATTTTCAGAGTTAATGTTAAATTGGGGAACATTTTCACAATTATTTGAATGCTGGTATCCCACGAATCATTTGGAGTGGGTGGAGCTGCATTATTATACATGCAAACTTTGTGTTGATTAATGCCCAGAGTTTTGGCCAGTTGTACCTACTTTTCATGGGCCTTTGTCCAGATTTTTGATGTAATGGCATTGGTTTTCCATACTGCCATCAATCAGAATCAAACACACCACTCATTGGTTTAAGAGCCAGTACCCCAACCCACTGCACCAAGCAGGATTTTTCAGGGGGATTTATGATCAACCAACTTTTGTCTTGACAATTTTTTGTTATGTTCTATTTAAAAAAAATTTCGGGTTTCAATTTTTAGTTGCTGAAAATAGACAACATGTGATAGGTTTTTATAAGTCTTGTGCTGCTGGGTGTGTAGGTTTGGTTTAGTTATTAGTTGTGACAGTCTAGCTATAAAGACTAATCATCTTCTTCTCCTTTTGGCTACTCCTATTAGGGGTCACCACAGCACCTCATCAGTCCGCAGAAGAAGTAGCAACAGAGTTTTACAGTATTGAGTTGCCAGCCTGGCACCCAACCTTCCTCAGAAGGCACACTCCTGTGCACACTCACAGCTAGAGCAAATTTAGACTCTCCAATCCACCTGCAGCATGTCTTGGGGAATGTGGGAAGAAACCCACACAAACACAGGGAGGACATGCAGACTCTGCACAAAAGGCTCCCCAGCCAAGAATAGAAGCAGAGAACCTCTTACTGTAAAGTGATAATGCTAACTTCTGCACCACCGTGCTGCCCAGCTATAAAGACTACTCTTCTGGAGTTTTTCAATTGTTAAATGCTATTCATCATCATTGTGACATTGTGTATACAACTTTAATAATACACTTATATGCATGTGCATACTTGTGTGAGTAAATCTCAATATTATAATTGATAAACTACACTTATGTAATGCATTACTTTAGCTAGTAACTAGTAATAGTAATATATTACTTTTTAAGAAAAGTAATAAGTAATAGTAATATATTACTTTCCCTGAAAAGTAACTAGCAATAGTAAGTTATTGCTTTCATAAGTAACTAGTACAACACTGTCTATAATTGGATTCTATACTCAGATGCATATCTCTCACTGTCCAAAATTTTGCAGAATGTCTAGATTTTTTAATGATATTTTTGATCTGTTCCTCATAAAATTTGTGGTTTTCTGGATAATCACTGACTACTGAAAACACCAAATAATGATAAACATTTGGATTTCAGACTTCATATCTTTCAGGAAAAAAATAACTGGCCCATGCAAAACCTGTTATTCTAGCAACTTTCTAAGTTTGTAAGATCAATATTTAAAAGTTGTCCCAAATTCTGGGCCTTTATTCACCCATTACTTTTGCCTTTGTCCAGAATTCTTGTGCCAAGTAGTTGAGGGGTATACTCAGAAGTCTGATTTTCAAGTCCAAAAGCAGATGGGTCTATATCACGTTGTCAAACATTTAAAAGTTCGAACGTCATATGGTTGACACATGATCGAACATTTAAAAGTTCAGAAGTTTCAACAGAGATGTCTGTACAGTGTGGAATGGGAAGATTTCCCTTTTCTGCACTGTAGTGCGATCTCAGAGTTGGTATATTTAAAGAGCGGGGGCTGGGGGGTACAACCCGCCATGTGGGTGGTGCAGGGGGGCTTTCCCCCCTGCTTAAACCATTCAGGTAGGTTTTTCCTTTGGTTTATTTATTTTTTATTACATTTTCAAACTTTTAAAAGTTCGATCATATGGTGTCGACCATATGACGTTCGAACTTTTAAAAGTTCGATTATGTAATATAGACACAAGCAGATTTTGTGCCTTTGGCTCAAGACAAGGCATCATGAGTTGGGATACACTTGCCATCATTCATCTTCGGTGATACTCTAGAGAGAAATCCCTCCTTTCAAGACTGAAAAGATAGCACATAAGAAAAAGGGTAAACTGACCAAAATCAATGGGAAGCTGCTCTACATTGAAATATCTGGCATTTGTTGTGAAATGACAAAAAAATTCCAACTCCAAGAACATCAATACTTTATTACAGCAAAGCTTTTGGATATAAATCCTTCTTCAGTGCATTATGCATCTTGTCCATCTATATACTGCTTGTCACTGTTCTGTGTCATGTAACTTATGAGTCATTAACTGTCTACATCAAATAGAGACGTACCTGGTACACTGTATCATGTCTTCTTTTTTATTCTAAAATAACATTCTATAGGATTTGAAACCTCTCTACAAGTAAGGTATTACACATATATTTTTATTTTCTGTTCACCCAGTTAATCCACTGCCTGGTAAAGGGGGAGCTGAAGCTCAACTCAGCATATAATATGCACATGGTACTGAATCTCATCCTGAACAGGGAATCAACCCATTGCAGGGTGCATAGACATACAGACACACACACACACACACACACACACACACACACACACACACACACACACACACACACACACACACATATGTAAACACAGATACACACACACATATACTCACACATACACATACACACACAAACATAGATTCACAAATATACACACATATATGTATGCATGCACGCACATACACTCACATACATATGCTTGCACACACATGTACACACACAGATGCACTCATATACACTCACATGCATATACATGCATGCACACAAACATACACATGCACACACACACAAACATGCACACACACATGGACGCACACACACACACACACACACACACACACACACACACACACACACACGTGAGAAAGTTTAGAGAAAAATCAGTTCAGCTACGTTAAGCCTTTATGATATGGCAGGAAACCCATAAAGACAAAGGGAAGACATACAAACTCCATAGAGAAGACAGCCTAGCTGAGAACCAAACTTGAGAAACACATGATGTGAGGCAGCAATGCAAACCACTGATCAGTTTTCTCATCTACATATTCAAAATGCTTTAACCAGCTGCATAAAGGGCCTATGGTACACTGAATGTGTTGGTAACTAGAACAGCCACAATTGTGTCCAGAACTCTTCAAATTTGATCAAAATTAAGTAGTTTTCCTGTGTGAATTTAAAAGACTTCTTTAAGATTTTCTTTCCAAAAGATATTAAAAAAACTGTAAGAAATTACGAAAATTGTTTTACTTTTACTAGGTGTTGCAAAACTAGATGGAGCTATGGTAAAAGGTAAATAGTGAATAGCAAACCTCAAATGTTGGGGTGCAGGATGCAATCAAAATCTATGCAACCTTTTGTGAATCCATCCTTTCTTTGTTTATAAGTTTTATAAGTTTGATTTCCACATTATTTTAGTATTTGTACACAGAAAACTTGTGCACTGACATTGCTGCAACAAAATTTCTAGTTTTCAAATTCTGAAACAAATCTTGGGTATAAAAGGTACTCTAATGAATTCATGAGCTAGGCTTTTTAAAATATAAAGAAAATGTCATACGTCTGCTCCAAAGGGTTAGAAGGCCACACAGTCAAACCATTCAGTAAAAACTACAAAACAACTATGGGCTTCCATTACTGGAGGGTTAAGGTATTACATCAAATACTATTGACTGGCTGAATCTTTCTTGTAATTTTTACTTAACATACCATATTTCTGACATTCCCCACATTCATAATGAAGTACAGATAATCAAAGATACTATTCTGCTGCCATAGGTGGCACCACTCTGGCACATGCTGGGACACATGCCCAGATGCAAAGAACTGTACCCCTGTGAGTGCCCCAGTGAAAAATATTTTTTTTAGTATAGTAATATGACATGGGAAGTCATCCCATGTCCTGTTACTATACATTCTAACTGTGCACCTGTGATTGGTTGTCCATCCTTTCTGAGTCAATAGTCTCTTTGTGACTAGAGAATGCTGCAATTGCAAACTGTGCAGTTTAGGTGCCTATGGTTCTGTGATTGTGATCGGTCACTATTTTCAACCAATTGCAATACTTTCCTAGCAATCTTTAGTCAACGAGTTCTAGAACTAGAGATTGTCAGTAAATGGAATTTCAGAGTTGCAGATCTTCAGGGATGGATTTTTGTTTGCAGGTAAATATTTCATGTTTTTTTTTAATTGCTACAAGAGGTCAGCTAAAACTGTAGGCAGTAGTAACTAGACACTGTCTATAGTAATGCAACATATTTTTTTAATTTAAATTTACAACATTTGGGGATGGTGCATCTCTTAACTTGTGTGCTTGGGAATTCTGGATGTTGCCAAAAATAATGAGGGAACAAAACTTTTATATATTACTCTAATTAACTTGAAATGTAAATGGAGCAACATGTTTTGCATCAACATGCATTTTCTGAGTAACACGGAGTATGAAATTCTAATGTCTGGCATTACTCTCATGTCTGTAATCCTCAGTAACTTAACAGAAAACTAGGGTTAGGGCAAAAATATCTAGCAAAAATCAATGGTCCCTATCGAAATGACAGCACTAATAATGACAAGTGCTGACAAAGACCAAAAATACAGAAGAGTGAATCTCAAAGATCAATCTGCTCCTTTAAACTTGTTTTTTTTTTTTTTTTTTTTTTTAGGGGCTAGGCTTCCCTGCAAACCTGATGTGTGGCACAGGGGCAAGCCAACTGCACTCCCCAAACCTATATGTGTGTGTGTGTGTGTGTGTGTGTGTGTGTGTGTGTGTGTGTGTGTGTGTGTGTATACATACATACACACCTACCATTTCTTGGATAAAAGGGACTATTCAAATTAAAAACAGTACTGTATGATAAATCTGGTCATCTTCAAAGATTAGTTTTGCAAAAGATAAAATAAAGCAGCAATCATGGTAGGCTCAGTGTAAAAACTTTATTAACTAAATGCAGTTAAAATCTTATTTAAAACTCAAGCGCTAACTGTAATACACAGCTTATAGTGTACTTGGCTATGTGCACTAAGTGCCCATCTTATTACACTGGAATGACTAATAGAAGATTCAAAGAACGTATTGCTAATCATATGACGGATATCAATACTACTGTGTACAAAGAGAGCATCTGGGAAATAGAATAAAAAAAAAAATAAAAAAAAAATTAAGCTTATTTCCTGCCTTTCTTGTTAAGTGGTACAGACTATTTGTAGGCTTCTGAGCCCCCAAGCCCTTCTGTGTTTGAGGGAAGCCTTCTAGCTTTTTTTTTTTCTTATAACTAGCCAGTTTTCTAGTTTCAGCACTCAAATCTGTTTCGTTGATCTCAGCACTTGTTCAGAAAAAAAAAAAAAATTTTCATCTGCTTTTACTGTACTTGTGTTTCTACCTACTTCTTTTTACTTTTGCATCATCTTAAAATACTCAATTGTATTTATTACTGCTTGGTGTAACTCATTCTAAGCCTTTTGGTTTAAACACTTGGGCTTCGGACCAGTTAGTTGTTTTGCACTGAGAGGGTTTGTGGTCTGCACTGTTGTGGCAGAACAGGTAGCTTACATCCTTCTAGGTTGAGAACTGCTGATTGAGGGCTCAGTGTCTGTTATTCTAAAAGTGTATTAATTCTGGTTTAAGCACTTGGGCTTTCAAGCCAGTTATTTTACATTAAGAGGGTTCGTGGTCTGCACTCTTGTGGGAGGAGAGGCTGGACTCTGCCCTTCTGAGCTGGGAATTTCTGGTTAAAGGCTTATAGTGCATGCATATCTGAACTGTTTCTTACTGAAGTTGGTGCCTTGTTTGCTGTGGCATAGACTGGATTCGGGCCTGCTGGATCTAGCTTTGTTTGTGTAACTTGAGCACTAATCCAGACATTCTCTAAAGTATTCAATGGTATTTATTACTGCTTGGTTGTAACTTGATTAAAGTGTAGCTATCATTCAAGTCTTTTGGATTAAGCACTTGGGCTTCAGACCAGTTGTTTTACATTAGGAAGGTTTGTGGCAAGCACTGTGGTGGCAGGACAGGTAGCTTTCATCCTTCTAAGTTGGGAACTGCTGATTGAGAGCCCAGTGTCCAAGTGTATTAGGTCTGGTTTAGGCACTTGGGCTTCAGGCCAGTTATTTTACATTAAGAAGGTTTGTGGTCTGCACTCTTGTGGGAGAAAAGGCTGGACTCTGCCCTTCTGAGCTGGGAATTTCTGGTTAAAGGTTTATAGTGCCTGAATATTTGAACTGTATCTTACTGAAATTGGTACACCTTGTTTGCTCTAGCATAGACTAGATCCAGGCCTGCTGAATCTAGCTTTGTTTATATGCTTGTTGTTTGTTTGCTTGTTATTTCCCTGGAAGCTAATTTCACCTAATACGCAACTTCTCAGCGCTTCTGTGGATCACTAGTGATATCTGCATTGCTTACTGTACTTATTTCCTTGTTTCACTTGAAAGAAAGTTACTGTTTGTCGTTTTGCATTTAGTTACTTGTAACACATTGCACTCAAGTTACCTGGCACTTGCTCACTAAAGCAATTATATAAGTCAGCACTAAAATTAAAAGCACTACACCCTCACTCCCCACTGGCCCTTGTTTTCAATTAAGGATTTCCCAATATTATTCTAGCATGTCCAAAGGTCAGTTGTCAATCTCCTCTCCGGTCCAGCTGGTGAATCTGGGAATCTTGAGGCAATGTTATAACTGCCTCATGTACACAGACAACCCTCTCCTCCTCCCACATAACACAAATACTTGCGAGAGATGCAGCTATTTAGCCAAACTGGAGGCTGAGCTCTCTCAACTCAGGACTGGCAAGACCAGACAGGAGGAGAAGGCAACTACACACACCACAAAACCAGCCTCACATAATGCCACCACTCCACTGAATCAAACACATAAACACACAAAGACATACTCGGAGGCTCTGAGTAAAAATTTACCTAAACAGCAGAGGCCTCCAAAGCAGACACCCAAACAACTGCTACCTCAAGACACCCCACAAGCAACACATAAACCACAAAAGCAGTGTGCAAAGCAGTCACAGCCCTTAAGGCCAAATACAACACCAAACATACTTGTCATAGGTGACTCCATAGTCAGACACACTGACGTCCCACTCACCAGGCTGAACAAGGAGAGGGTCACAGTAAGCTGCCTATCGGGCGCTAGAATCCGCCACATAACACAAGCACTTTCGGGTCACTCCACGGCAAGTACAAATATGACACAGTCATTGTCCATGCTGGTGTGAACGACCTGAGACGCACCTCCCTGGACTACATGAAAAGAGACATAGAGGAGCTCTCTGATTATGTAGCCCAGGCAGGTATGACCCTAACCCTGAGCAGTATCCTTCCTTCACCAAGAATGATGCCACAATATAGAGACAAGATGATCAGCTTTAACAATTGGCTTAATGTCTGGTGTCATTCAAAGGGGATCCAGTGTCTGTCTGCCTGGGATGACATGCTTGACAAGCCACGCTGCTTCAAGGGACGGCTTGCACCTGTCACCCTGGGATTCCGGATATTGGCTAAGGCTCTTGCCACCCCATAGTGCCTTTTTTAGGCAAGGCTCAAATTCTAAACCTACCACCCTAGAAAACAAAAATGGGAAGAAACTGAGGGTAATGCTGCTCAATGCCAGAAGTCTAAATCTCAAAATGCACGCACTCGAGGCCCTTCTCAGTATGGAGAACATCGATGTCTGTGCTGTAACTGAAACCTGGTTCAAGGCTCCTGAGAGCACCCCGGCACTATTAGGTTTTACCTCATATCATGCGTTCCGGCCCCAAAACCCGGACCACACCACAAAAGGAGGGGGTGTAACCATATTCATAAAGGATACCCACACCTCCAGGATGGTGGCAATGCACGAAGCTTCGGAAACCATCCAGGTGCAACTAACCATAGGCAAAACTGCTCTACAAATTGTAGCATGCTACAGGCCACCCTCTCAAACTCAGGAACCCCACACAGCCTTCCTGAAGACACTGGAGGGTATAAATGTATATCCAAACACCATCATATTGGGTGACTTCAACTACCCGAATATAGACTGGGAACATTACTCAAGCCCTAACTTTCTAGCCCAATGGTTCCTGGAGTTCATAAATTCAAATGCCATGGAACAGCTAGTCACTGTTCCCACGAGAGGAGAAAATATACTAGATCTCATTGTCACAAACATGGGGACAAAATGCTCCACACCGGAAGTATATCCCTCATTGGTGAGATCTGATCATAAACTAATCTCACTGGAAATCCACATCCCGCCCCCACCCCAAACAAAAAAGACCATAGTGAAGAACTTCTCTAAAGCAAACTTCACACTACTCAAGACTGGTGTGGTATCCTTCAAGGCCCCTGAGCCAGAGGAAACCACAACCCAAGCTGCGGAAGCCCTTACAAATGCCTTCTATGAACAACTCCAGGACTGCATGGATCAGGCAATCCCAAATAAAACCAAGACTCTTTCCACGAAGGGCAAACGTCCAGTCTGGTGGACCCCAGCCATTAACAAACTTTACAATAAGAGGAGAAAGCTATTACATGATAGAACAAAATCCATAAAAGGGAAGTCACCCGTGATCATTATTAGTAAAAAAATACGAGCACTCATAAAATCAACTAAGGCCAGTTTTGAGAGAAAAATTGCCATGGATTCAAAGGACAATCATAAGGCCTTTTTCAGCTATGTTAGGAACCTGGGTGGAAACTCCCAGATATGCTCAGAATTAGTCCAAAATGATACAAAATCACTGAACCCACAGACATTGCCAACATACTGGCAGACAGGTTCAGTGCAAACTTCACCCCTCTCCCCTAAAGGAGAGATAACTATCCCAGCCGAGTGTAGCCTCCCGGACATCTCAAATGCGCAGGTGAAAGCTGCTCTCTCTAAAGCTAAAAACACAGCATCAATGGGACCAGATGGTGTCCCCGGCTGTGTGCTACACGAGCTAAATGAGGAATTAAACCCGCACATAAGGCAGCTGTTTAATCGCAGCCTTACCACAGGATACGTGCCCAAGGAGTGGCGTACGGCAACTGTGGTCCCACTCCACAAAGGCGGCGCCTCACGGACCCTGGTAATTACCGCCCCATAAGCTTAACAAGTCTAGTCTGCAAAGCTATGGAGAGGATCATAATGGAGCTCATAAACAAAGATATAGGGGACTTGCAGACATTGGACCCGACCCAGTTTGGCTTTGTCAAGGGAAGATCATGCCTTTTGAACTTGGTCGACTTCTTGAAACAGTCACCAAGGCCATTGATGAGGAAAGGCAGTCCATACAGCCTACCTTGACCTTGCAAAGGCTTCGACACAATACCCCACTCGGGTATTGTAGAAAAATTACCAGCTTAAATGTAAACCCATATGTCACAAGATGGGTTGCAAACTGGCTTAAGGACAGAACCCACAGGGTTAGAGTTGCTGGCGCTGTGTCAGACTCCAAGCCGGTCACAAGTGGTGTCCCACAGGGCTCGGTCCTTGGCCCCCTATTGTTTGGCATCTACTTCTCAGAAGTACAGGCCAACATGGGAGGACTTTGGCTGACAAAGTTTGCAGACGACTGCAAACTGGGCGCCATAGTGGAAAGTGCATCGGACACGGATATCCTTCAGAAGGGACTCACGGAAACAGATAGCTGGTGCCAGAGCCATTGCCTGAAGTTAAACGCCAAAAAATGTATAGTCATAACCTTCAGGAAAAACAAGGTAACCCCAAGCTACCATATAGGTGGCAATACACTAAGCACAGAAGAGGTTATCAGGGACCTGGGGACCCAGGTTGACAGTGGCCTTTCTTTTGACACTCACGTTGCTAAAGTGGTTAGAAAGACCTTCTACATTGCCCACCTGATCATGAAGGGATTCACATCCAGATCTAGTGAGGTCATTGTTCCCCTGTACTCTTCACTTATCAGACCAATGATCGAGTACAATGCCCCATTCGGGATGTATCTCACCCAACATCTGCAGCAATTGGAGAGACCCCAAAAGTTCCTCACCAAAAGGATAAAGGGACTCCAAAATCTGTCATATGCTGCCAGATTGAAGAAACTCCAGCTCTATTCAGTCGCATACCGTCTGCTCAGAGGTGACATGTGCCTGACATACAAGGCCATGTCCAACCCGGAATTAATGGACATGCTCCACCTCAAAAAAATCCAAATCCACCAAAACCACTAGAGCAAGCGACTTAAACCTTAGCACGGATATAAATAGGACATGCTGGAGGGATAGATTTATCACTCAGAGACTCCCTATGCTGTGGAATAAAATCCCGGTCCATGTGAGGCAGAGCACCTCGCTGACTCTGTTCAAGAGAAATCTAGACCTGTCGATGGGAGATCGTAGGTTTACCCCGGGAATCATCTCTGTGTCACTGCTGGACAGAGGCACAACAAACTAATGGGCACAGTATTTTTACATATAAGGGGTGGCGTAAGCCACAAAAATTTGGGCTAGGCTTATAAATGCCTTAGGGCACATAGCCTAGTATAAACCTATGAACCTATGAACCTATGAACCTAATAGATGTGTTATTACCAATACCCTTTATAAACACAAGCTAGAGACAGTTTTTATTTTATGTACATTGCATGAGCAATTACGTGGAGGTGACATTGTTCATGCCACAGAAAAAGAGGAGAACAAATGGATCCTGAGACTAGGAGAGCACCTATCACCTGGATTAAATGGTGTTGTCTCTTTAAAACCTATACTATGACAGCTGAATCAGCAGGTGCACTGAATGAGACACACCTTCTTAAAAAATTATCTTTGTTTCTTTCAGCATTAGCCTGAGGAAGCCATTATGGCAAAAGTATTTACTAGCACTTGAGTTTTAAACAAGACTTTAACTGCATTTAGTTAATAAAGTTTTTACCCTGAGCCTACCGTGATTTCGGTGCCTTTATTTTATCTTTTTTATAAAAGGGAATATTCTGAGAAATGGACATCTTGAACTTGGTATATGCATGTCTGTTTTTTTGGCAATTCTGTCTCCATATTTTAGGAATTGATGAAGTGGATCCCAGCATTTCAAATGGTTAGCAGAAATCAGAGATATTGTGCAAAATCAGAGACAGTTTAGATGTATGCTTACCTGCTTAATTGTTTGTTTTTTTGCTTAATAACTCCAGACATAAAAACAATGGGGAGTTGACACATACCCAGAATTATTTTATTTATGAGTTGCTTTTTGTTTACTGAGAAAGTCTAACTCTGCACAGGACCCGTTTTCAAAAGATCCCCATGGAGAAAGTCCCTGTTACATTTATTTTATTTTATTTATTGCTTTTGTTGACTAGGGTAGTTTGACTGGGCTATGGTAGCCCATGTTTCAACAGAGGCGTACGGGTAAATGCTCCAGTTACAAAATTGGCAGTTTTATAAAACAGAGAAAAACTATAACACTAAGTTAGAATATGGACATACAGTAACTGAAAGGCAGCTATACTACTATACAGAAACTATAAGTAGAATACAGAGTCCATACATATTAGCACATGACAAATCGACACACTCAGTGCAGTTTAAAATATGGGTAGGATAAATATGGGAGAGAATGTGTGGGTGTTATGAGTAGAAAACAGAGAGGAGGTGAGGCGATAAAAGTAGAAAGCAGAAAATATAGGAGAAAATGTGAGTAATATGTGCATTTGTTAGCTTTAAAAGAGAAAAAGAAAGTGTCAGGAAAGCTGATGCTAATGTAGAAGGTAGTGAGTATAAGTTGGAATTTTGCTGTAGGGAAAAACTTGATATGGGTAAACAGAGACTGTAGAAGTAACAATGCGGATAAATGGATAGAAAACAGTAGGACATTTACATTGCAAATTACTTTGTTGAGATGTATAGGGGTATTGTAAGTGAGTAAGGGAAGAAGTAGTCTAACGTGGGTTATCATGAGCAGAGCCAACTGTTTTTAAATCTGAATAAGTTGCTTTTTTGTCTTATGGTGGTAGGGATAGAATTCCAGATTTTGGGTACAAAATTTGATTACAATGACAGACTAGTGAAGTAGTGAGTTTTAGTTACAGTTAATAGGGTCTTGGCCATGAAGCATAGTGATCATTAAGGGGCATAGGGTTCATAGGGCCAAAGGTGTACTAAGCTAACAACAATAAGGACCTTTTTAAACCTAGCCATGCATCACAAATCTATGACAAGTGCCGTTAACCTTGATAAGTGTAAGTAGTGGTTTGGGAGATGAAACATTCCCCATCCAAATGTCCAAGTTAGACTTGAATTGGGATAAGGAGGAGCTCTGCTTCACATGAATGAAGCGTCTGTTCCAGAAAAAGGGTAGCCTCTGGGATACATATTTATTTATCAGGTCTTATTTATATCACAGGCAAGGTTTAAGTCTTTAGAAAGGGTAATTCTTGTGCTGCTTGTTTTGCAGGTATGTAAGATGTCCATCAGTGTGGGATCTGACAATGCCTTATTTGCCAGGTTCCACTAAGGCTTGGAGTGCAAAACCATTTTGGCATGCATCCCAAATCTTTGGAAGGTTCTGGTACCCTTGATAAGAGTAAGCAGGGGGCTTGAGAGATGAAATATGTACAAGCAGGGGCCTGAGAGATGAACTGTTTACAGGCTGCCTGTGTCTGTTAGAGACATAGGTGCCAAACCAGGGATGAATTTCCTGTTCCCATTCAAATGTCCAAGTTGCACTTTAATTAGATTAGGGAGAAGTAGCAGTCTCTGTGGTACAGTCCAGTGTTTCCAGCATGTCCTATTTGTATCACAGGCAAGGTTTAAGTCTTTATAATGGGGAAATTCTGATGCTGTTTTTGGGGGGATATGCAGGAGGTCCATTAGGGTGGGTCTGACAATGCCTTGTATGACGGGCATAGCTCTACCCTTAACAGCCTGTAATGGACACAATACAGGGATAGGACCTTGAGGCAGTCGACACAGGACATGTCATTTACTTTTAGTGAGGAACCTCTGTGGACATTCCAGTTGTTGGATGTGCCTGGGTAGGTATATACCAAAGGGGGCACCTTATGTAATGATAGGTCTGACAAATGCTGAATTCAGTGGAACAATGACCTCGTTGGACATAGATGCCATACCTCTGTTTATAAGTTGCATAACATACAACGGTTTCCTCACTACTGTAGACACAAGATAGATAAAGGATAGATTACTGAACATTTGTGTCAAAGACATTGACTACTAGGTCATGTCTTGGGTGTGTTGTCAATGTGATAGTTATAGGTTCATAGGTTCATAGGTTTATACTAGGCTATCTGCCCTAAGGCATTTATAAGCCTAGCCCAAATTATTGTGGCTTACGCCACCCCTTATATGAAAAAATACTGTGCCCATTAGTTTGTTGTGCCTCTGTCCAGCAGTGACCCAGAGATGATTCCCGGGGTAAACCTACGATCTCCCATCCACAGGTCTAGATTTCTCTTGAACAGAGTCAGCGAGGTGCTCTGCCTCACATGGACCGGGATTTTATTCCACAGCATAGGGAGTCTCTGAGTGATAAATCTATCCCTCCAGCACGTCCTATTTATATCCGTGCTAAGGTTTAAGTCGCTTGCTCTAGTGGTTTTGGTGGATTTGGATTTTTGAGGTGGAGCATGTCCATTAATTCGGGTTGGACATGGCCTTGTATGTCAGGCACATGTCACCTCTGAGCAGACGGTATGCGACTGAATAGAGCTGGAGTTTCTTCAATCTGGCAGCATATGACAGATTTTGGAGTCCCTTTATCCTTTTGGTGAGGAACTTTTGGGGTCTCTCCAATTGCTGCAGATGTCGGGTGAGATACATCCCGAATGGGGCATTGTACTCGATCATTGGTCTGATAAGTGAAGAGTACAGGGGAACAATGACCTCACTAGATCTGGATGTGAATCCCTTCATGATCAGGTGGGCAATGTAGAAGGTCTTTCTAACCACTTTAGCAATGTGAGTGTCAAAAGAAAGGCCACTGTCAACCTGGGTCCCCAGGTCCCTGATAACCTCTTCTGTGCTTAGTGGATTGCCACCTATATGGTAGCTTGGGGTTACCTTGTTTTTCCCGAAGGGTATGACTATACATTTTTTGGTGTTTAACTTCAGGCCATGGCTCTGGCACCAGCTATCTGTTTCCGTGAGTCCCTTCTGAAGGATATCAGTGTCCGATGCACTTTCCACTATGGCGCCCAGTTTGCAGTCATCTGCAAACTTTGTCAGCCAAAGTCCTCCCATGTTGGCCTGTACTTCTGAGAAGTAGATGCCAAACAATAGGGGGCCAAGGACCGAGCCCTGTGGGACACCACTTGTGATCAGGGATGGATGACTTCCTGAAGGGAACTATTGCACTTCTTGGCATTTAAACCAAGAAAAACAGAGAGAAACCTTGAGGAAAAACTACAAGGAACCAGAAACTCTCAAGGAGTCCCAAAATGAAGCCAGCTGTGCTAGTGCACATAAACTCAAATGTACACAAATAATAATGTGGATAGAAAAAAATTAATGAATAAAACGTTGTGTGCTTTCATCTCTACACAAAGGACTTCATCAGAACACTAAAATGAAACAAACTCCCCACCTAAATAGCAAATTCAAAAGGACACATGACATTTAGCAACCAATCATATCCAGGAACACTCAGTTGAAAATTTAAAGTAACAGTAGTTGAACAATAAAATCCTTAATGCAATAAATCAACATAAACCTAGTCTAAGCACATACAGAAAAAAAGTTTGAAATATAACTAAAAGGGTAAAGATACAGCCATTAACAACAAGGCATAATCTCCAACTACAGTTTAGTTACATGCATTTTAAGAACACAATTATGTGAAAAATTATCATTTAAACCAGGGGGCTGGTTAGCTTCTAATCTAAACTGCCAAAGAATCTCCCAATATTCTAGTTTCTATTTTAAAGAATCCTCTCTAACATTTGTTAAAACTTGTTCCAGTATAAACAATAAAAACATTTTATTATTAAGGCAAACCAGTTTATGTTTATAGGTTCATAGGATGATACTAGGCTATTGGCCCGGAGGCCCTTATAAGCTTATCCAAGAATTCACCCATGTTCCCACAAAGTCAGCACCTGTTTTCACTGTCCAGCAGGGACACAGGTGGGATCCCAGGGGTACATTTTCTGTTTCCCATCCACTCGTCCAGATTCCTTTTAAAGAGGGGTAGTAAGGTACTCTGCTTGACATGGAGAGGAAGTCTATTCCCCAGATGGGGGAGTCATTGGGAAACAAATCTATCCTGGCAACAAGTTCTATTAATGTCACAGACCAGGTTGAGACCTTGTGTGAGGGTTGCATGAATGGAGTTTGACTTATGGATATGCAGCAACTCCATCAAGACTGAGTCTGAGACAGCCTTGTATGCCATACACGGGTCACCTCTGAGCAGTATGCATGAGAATGAGTAAAGGGACAGGGCGTTTAGCTTATCTGTACAGGATAGGTGTTTGAGACCCTGGATTTTCCTGGTCTGGAACCTCTGTGATCTCTCCAACTGCTGCATGTGCTTGGCAAGGTACATGCCGATCTGGCCATTGTACTCAATAATGGGTCTGATAAGGGAGGAGTACAGGGATGTTATGACCTCCTTGTTCATGGATGAAATACCCTTACGTATGAGGTGGGCCATGTAGAATGCCTTCCGTACAATGGAAGCAACATGGTGGTCAAAGGTCAGGTTGCTATCAACCTGGGTGCTCAAGCCCCTCATGACTGATTGCATGCTTAGTACATTGTTATTATTATGATAATTAGTGGGGACACCATTTTCCCCAAAGAGGATAATGCTGCATTTCTTGGCACTGAGTTTGAGATCATGCTTCTGGCACCAGTCATTAGTTTAGTCAAGGCCCTCTTGAAGGATGTTCACATCAATAGGGGAATTTATGACAGTGCCCAGCTTGCAGTTATCTGCAAACATGGTCAGCCACAGGCCACTGGTTTTGGCTTGCACCTCAGAAAAGTATATCCCAAACAGTAGAAGCCCCAAGACTGATCCTTGGGGTACGACACTTGTTACAAGACTACTACTAGAGGTGGCTTCTCCTATTTTGACTGAGTGGATTCTATCAGTCAGCTAGTTAGCTACCCATCTGGTAACATATGGGTTGATACCTAGCTAGGAGAGTTTATATATTATGCCAGAGTGGGAATAGTGTCAAAGGCTTTGGCTAGGTCAAGGTAGGCAGTGTGCACTGTCTTGCCCTCATCTATGGTTTTGGTGACTGTTTTGAAGAAGGAGACCAAGTTTAACAGGCATGATCTCCCTTTGACAAAACCAAACTGTGTGGGATCAAGAGTTTGGTGGCTGCCAAGGTCCGTGTTTATAAGGTCCATGATAATGCATTCCATGGCCTTGCAGATCAGGCTAGTTAGGCTGATGGGCCTATAATTGCCTGGGTCAGTGGATGCTCCACATTTGTGCAGAGGGATGACAGTGGCTGTCCTCCATTCTGCTGGGACAAAGCTGGTGCACAGGCTTTGGTTGAATAGGGTGCCTAGTGGTTCTAAAAGCTCTTGCCTGAGTTCATGTAGGACACAGCCAGAGATGTTGTCGAGTCCCATGGAGTCTGTATTTTTTGCCTTTGAGAAGGCATTAATAACCTGCTCACTGGTGATAAGGGGAGGGGGGCAGGTGCTGGGGACGTCATGGTTTACTGATAGGGAGTACAGGGGGGTGAAGTTTTCACTGAACTTGTCTGCCAGCAGGTTGGCTATATATATAGCACTTGTGTATGTGGTATTCTTGACCACCAATTCAGAGCAGATTTGAGAGTTACCTTTGAGACATATGTGAACAAGGACTTGTGATTGTCCTTAGTGGATGTGGCCAATTGGGACTCAAAGTTAACCTTAAACGATTTCACCAGTCACCTTATTTGCTTGTTCAGGCAAAGGAGAGATTGCTTCCAACTTGGCACCTGCTCCTTCTTGGACCTGGACAGCATTTTGTTTGCTTTTGTTACAGAGTCTGTTTATTGCTGCTGTCCACCAGACAGGTTTACTCTTCCTTGAGGAAGATGATTTGGTCCTGTCAGGTATTGCTGAGTCATTTCAGCTATATAGGTGCTCATATAGTTTTTTTGGTGTAGGCTTGGACATTAGTGCTTGATTCAACTGAAGGGATGGTGACTGTGAAGCTGCTTTTACTTGCTCTCAGGCTGTTGTAGTCAGCTTTGGAAAATTTTTTTTGTTTAACTCTGGCAAGGGGTGGATCAGAGGAGATGTTGACTTTGAAAGTGATCACTTTATGGTCAGATTTTACCAAGGAGGATAACACTGCAGAGGTGCTACAGTGGCTACTCATGTTGGTTAGTACCAGGTCCAAGATATTTTCACCTCTTGTAGGGGTGCCGACCAGCTGATCCAATGCATTGACATTGATGAAGTCGAGGAATCTCTGGGCATTCATGTTTGAGCTAGAATAGGTCTTCCACTCTGTGGGTGAGTAGTTAAAGTCACCCAGGATCAGGGTATAGGATTGAATCTTTATGGATTCGAGTAAGTCCAGAAAGGTGGATTGGGCCTCCTAAGTCATGGTTGGGGGTCTGTAGCAAGCTATGATTTGAATAGGTGTTTTGTCAATTGTTAACTGCACCCGGGGTGTCTCCTGTGCTTCATACTGTTTGCCCAGCCTAGAGGTGTGTATGTCTTTGAAACTCCACCTCCATTGGCTTTGTAGCCCCCTGTCTGGGGTCTGAAAGTATAAAACTTCACTTTGCCAAGTCTCAAACCCAGGACCCTATCAACTATAGCATAGTGCATCAGCCCACTAAGCCACTCAGCTCTGAAAGCCACCTCTCGCCCTGATAAGATTTGAACTCATGGCTCTGGCATTATTAACATTGAGCTTTTTTTAAATCATACATATGTTCATGTATGTGTTTTTTAATAGCACATTCAGTTTTGCCAACAAAAAAATAGTAGCAAAAATTGCCAAAAGCAAAATAAATGACTCTAGATGGATTGCAATCACAAGCTTGATTGTCACACAAAAATAATCTGGCACTGTGAAACAGGACCCACATTTCACATTCCTTTAGTCTCTTTGGTAGAAACATTTATAACATCAATTACTGTAGCTGACTCCAACTTTAACTTTAAATTAAAATGCCTCTTGTACACAAACTGAGGACCCACCCCTAATATACTATATAACTTACTGTCATGTTCTATAACATTACAATTACTAGTCAGTACAAGGGCCATATTTTACAATCACAGTTTGTTCATAGTCAGAGGGCAAAACATGTATAGTATCTGTAGTCTGAGGGCCTTTACCTAGTAATGGAAAAAACGTATCAGCTCTTTTTTACAAATCTCATCCTTAATGTTATTCAGCATGTTAACTGGGTAGCCTCTTTTGGTGAACATATTTATTAATTTGTGGATCTCAAGCAAAAACTGGTCCTCCTCTGACACAATTCTCAAAACACATGCCATTTGTCCTTTCACAAGGCTTTTTTTCTGTGTGAAAGGTCGGTTACTAGAATAGTGCAGGAATGTGTTGGAGTAAGTGGGTTTCCTATTAGGTAAAGAACTGAATCTTTGCTGTCTACACATTTCACCAGAGTAATATCTAAATAGTTAATGTTTTGTTTGAGTAAGAAAACATACATTTTAAGCTATGCTTATGATTTTATGTGCACTAGCACAGCCTGCTTCACTTTGGGACTGACATGAGAGTTTCTGGTTCCTGGTAATTTTTCCTCAATGTTTCTCTCTGTTTTTCTTGGTTTGAGTTGTGTTTTACAGAGAATTTGTCCCATATGTCTTCACAGGGGCTGTTTACTTTTGTTGGGTCCAGCACTAATCATTTCAGAGTGAAGGGACAGCACCATCATGATATGATGAGGAGGGAGGAGCTCTTGCACATTTAACTGGAAGGATAACACATTTAATCAAGCTCTTGTCACCAGTAATAGTAAATATGTAGCAAGCATCATCCTTTTTTGTTCCATCCAAGTTCCCCTTGGTTTCAGAATGCCAGTGACCTTTTGTTGGGCAATGGTCAAAGAATTCCAACATGCATGTATTTATCATGATTCAAGCAGATACAGAGTTTGTTCACCTCCCATCAAGGGGCCATGCACTGAAGGTGCTCCGTGTGTTTTTCGCAGTGAAATGGCTATTGCAAGCTGGTTAAACAACTTTCAATGTGGTTACAGCAAGTCTACTGAGACTTCCTCAGTAACTAGAACTTTTAAAGACCAATTAGGCTTTATGAAAAAAAAAAGTTATCAGAATTTAAATCGCTGCAGCTTGACAGTTCTTACCTTAATGAATGTATTGCTAGAAAACGTGTCCTGAAAGGGCTCAGCGTGTGGAAATTTCCTAATGGGATCAAAGGGGGCAGACAACTTTTACATGAATTACTGATTGTTTTTGATAACTGTGGACTTGATATTATTAGAATTATTATGCAGTATAATGAGAAGTAGGGATAAGTCTCTTAAACAGGATTTATTGTATGGGCATTTTAGTGGTAATTATCATACTGTTTTCAATAATGTTAGTAAAGTAATAGAAAAATTGTTTTTGATAATGTTAGTAAAATAACAGAAAAAAGTAAAGCTATCAAAAACAATAAGCTCCTGTGAGATGAATTAGCCTATTCTGAGGGGAAAGCCTATCCTGTACATTTGGTTTAATTAAAAAGAAGCCAACCTAATGTGGATAGGGATCATAGCATTGACTTTCATGGTGAGACATACAGGTTTCACCCCAGAGAGGTCATCGTATGGATGGAAATATTGAAGGTGGGCCTTTAGATTTTTTAGACTTAGTGGACTTTCCACCTCTTCGATGCTCTGAGACAATAGCCCAGAAGATGAATGGCCATAGAGTACGTCACCAGGAACAGGGGGTCACAGCTGATTGCCAGTGAATCATTATACAAAGAAACATCACCGTTACAGATACAGGCAATAGAGTGGCCCTGGTCTAATATATATTCTTCCAGTTTTTCAGGGTGTACTGGGAATATTCAGCATCCCCTCTGTGTTGAACTAAGTAACAGGCAGGTGGTCAATGAATACAAAGCTTTTAAGATATTTAATATTTTATTATAGTCATATATTTATTGAAAGTAACCGTTTTAATTTTATTTAGTAAGGGTTTTACACTTGCTCCTTCTTTCCATTATGATAGTGCAGATCTACTGGTAGATTTTAAGTTGCTCATTACGAAATTAAATTTAAAGATCATGTTTCATGGCTTGCCCAGCACACCCACACATAATGATAAGTTTGTGTGTGCCAGTATTTTTAACCCTCCCTTGCATTCTACTGTGCTGCTATATAAAAATATTGTGAAAGGGATTTTAGAAAGGTACTGCAACAGTCATGGTTTAAGCATGTCAGTAATTTAAAGAAAGAGTTGGCTACGTTTATGAATTAATTAATTAGCAGCTGTGAGTTAAGAATAATGAAATCTGATAAAGGAAGTGGGGTGATCATTCTGGACCAAACTGACTATTTGTCCAGAATGTATAAGCTTTTAAACAATGAATTCCAGTACAGCAGAACTTCAAGAAATTAAATTAATATTGCTTATTATAAAATGTATTTGTATTTAATGGATCATTTTGACCAGGATGCTATTGACTATAATCTTTATAAGGTTCTGAAAGTTGACCATCCAGTGATTCTGGCAATTTTTGGCATCCCTAAGGTTCATAAGAAACTAGATGATCCTCCTTTATGTCCCTTTGTTTTGGCTGCTGGATCTAAGACCCATCTTTTAGCCATATATATTGATGGTATTTAAAAAAAATTAAGGACTATGTATATATTTTGCATGATTCATGGGACTTTTTAAGGTATATGAAGCAGGAGTTCTACAATGATAAGTGGTTATTGGTCAATGTTGATGTTGTGGGCCTTTTTTATTGTAACCCCACCTCCTTGGTCTTGAGTAGTTTAGAGAGGCTTGTGCAAGCTTTGCAGATATCCAATCTAGGAATGTTAACACGTTAATAGAGCTAATAGAATTAATTCTTTACAATAATTTCCTTTACTATGAAGGTGACTATTTTAGACAAATATCTGGGGTAGCGATGGGAGCAGCTTGCACCAGCACATATGCAAATATAATTTTTTGGTACTGGAAGCAGAACTTATTTTCTCAATATAACTTTATGGGTCTTATTGCCACGTATTTCTACTTTCTAAAAAAATACACTACTACCAGTCCTCAGACCACCAAAAACTCCAAAAAAGTACTGGTCCAAATGGCACCGTGGTCTCAAGAATGAAATAATGAAGCAATTACTGAAGCACGTACTTAACGTAAAAATTTTATTTAAACTCTTTTGTCCTAAGACTTCCTCAGAACTTATTAAGTTCTGAGGAAGTCTTAGGATGAAAGTATTTCCACTTTCTGTTTGATATATTTATTGTACTAAAAGGTAGTGTAACAGAGCTGGAGAGATTTAAAGATTTTTTTAAATGCATCAACAGAGTTTTTAAATTTATGTTTACTTACACCAATGAAAAAAATAACTATGTAGATATTACTCTAGTGAAATGTGCGGAAAAGCAAAGATTTGTTTATTTATTTTATAAGGAACCCACTTACTCCAACACTTTCCTGCACTATTTTAGTAAACAACCTTTCACATAATATAAAAAGCCTTGTGAAAAGTCAGATTGTATGTATTTCGAGTATCGTTTCAGAGAAGGACCAGTTTTTGCTTGAGATCTGCAAAAGAGGCTACCCAGTTAACATGCTGAATAACATTAAGGCTTGCAAAAAAAGAGCTGATAAGTTTTTTCCATTACTAGTTATAGGTCCTCATGCTTTGCCCTCTGACTATAAACAAACTGTGATTGTAAAATATGGCCCTTGTAATGCTATTAAGCTGGTACTGACTAGTAATTGGAAGGTTATAGGACATGACAGTAAGTTATATAATATATTAGGGTTGGGTCCCCAGTTTGTGTACAAGAGGCATTTTAATTTAAAGGAAAAGTTGAAGTCAGCTATTGCAACTGATATTATAAATGTTTCCACAAGAGAGCCTAAAGGTATGCAAATGTGTGGGTCCTGTTCACAATGCAAATTTATTTTTGTATGCCAAACTTTAAAATTGAAAAGCAGTCATTTTGTGTTTAAACTGCATCAAGCATGTAATTGTAACCACTATTTTCATAGTGGCAAAACTGAACATGCTCTTATGCATTATTTAAAAGTGCTCAGTGTTGATAATACTTTGTTTAAACATAAACAGGTTTGCCTTAATTATAAAATGTTTTTATTCTTATCTTTTTATACTGGAAAAGTTTTACCAAATGTTAGGCGGGGGTCTTGGGAACAGAAACTAGAGTGCTGGGAGCTTCTTTGGCAGCTTAGATTAGAAGCTGACCAACAGCCTGGTTTAAATGATAAAATTTTACTTAATTATGTTCTCAAAATGCATGTAACTAAATTGTAGTTAGAGGTTATGTCTTGTTTTGCAGGTTGTATCTTTACCCTTTTAGTTATATTTCCATTTTTTCTGTATATGTTTAGACTAGGTTTATGTTGATTTATTGAATTAAGGATTTTATTGTTCTACTGTCATGCTAATTTTTCAGCTGAGTAGGCTTGGATATGATTGGTTGCTTAATGTCATGTATCCTTTTGAATTTGCTATTTTGGTGTGATGTTTGTTTTATTTTAATGTTCGGGTGAAGTCCTTTGTGTACAGATGAAAGCGTTCAACATTTTATTTATTACATTTTTCTATTTTATCTACATTATTGTGTGTGTACATCCAAGTTTCTGTGCACTAGAACAACCTACTTCACTTTGGGACTCCCTTGAGTGTTTCTAGTTCTTGGCATTTAGTTTTAGTCCATGGCATGGCTCTGACACAATTTATTTGTCTGTGTTAGGCCTTCCTAAAGAACATTTGTGTCTGTGGTGGATTCTATGACTGCTCCTAATTTTCAATCATCTGCAAATTTAGTCAGCCAGAAGCTATTGACATTGGCCTTGATTTCAGAAAAGTAAATGCCAAAAAGGAGCAGCCCCAGGACCAATCCTTGAGGGTCTCTGCTTGTGACCAGCCTCTTTGCAGAGGTGGACTCCCAAACTTTAACTTTCTGGGGACTTAAACAGTGAGTCAGTTAGCTATCATCTGGGTGATATAAGAGTTAATACCTAACCTTTCAGTTTGCCAGCAATGCCCAAGTGTGGTATTGTGTCAAATGCCATGATCAGGTTGAGGTAGGCAATGTGAACCATTTTTGCTTTGTCTGCTGCTTTGGTGACCTTCCCAAAGAAGTCCATCATGCTGAGTAGGCATAACCTGCCCTTGATGAATCCAAATTGTCTTGTCTAGAGTCTGGAGGTTTCCTATGTCATTATTGATCATTTCCATGATAATTCTTTCCATGGCTTTGCATATGAGACTAGTGAAATTTATGGGTCTGTAGTTTCCAGAGTCTGTTGATGGCCCACTTTTGTGCAGAGAGATGACTGTTTCTGCTCTCCATTCATGAAGCACAAACCCAGTTCGGAGGTTACAGTTAAAGAACAATTCTAGACCTGATAGGTTATGTTTCATGATATTTAGAAGGCATCCCAATATCTGGGTCCATTGACTTAGACAGTGCATTGAGGACCTGTTCCCTAGTGACAGTAGGGGGGAGTTGTATTTAATTGTATTTTCTGAGGGGATGTTGAGGGGGAGAGAGAGAAGTAAAGTTGGAGCTGAATTTATCGGCCAGTAAGTTTGCTATATCTTCTGTCTCAGTATAAGTGGCTCCATTAACAATGAGCTCTGCACAGAATAGTGTGGTTTTTTTTGAGGTTGCAGACATAGCTAAATAATGCCTGTTGGGTATCCTTGGTCTGGGAGGCCAACTCTACCTTAAATTTGCCTTTTTTAGACTTTATTTGTTATCCAAGTTGTTTGTTTAGTTTGATGAAAGAGATTTTATCATGTTGGGTACTGTACCTCCTTTTTTTTTCATAGGTTCATAGGCTCAATAGGTAGGTACTAGGCTATCTGCCCAAAGGCATTTATAAGCTTAGCCAGAATGTGTTGGCTTTCACTGCCCCCTTAGATTAGTTCCCTGTGCCTCTGTCCAGCAGATCCACTGAAGTGATCCCCAGGGTAAACTTTCTGTTTCCCATCCACTCGTCAAGGTTTCTCTTGAAGAGTGTTAGCAAGGATCTCTGCCTAATGTAGATTGGAATCTTGTTCCAAACCATGGGAAGTCTCTGACAGGAATCTATCCCTCCAGCATGTCCTATTTATTGTTGTGGTAAGGTTTAGATCCCTAGAGCATGTGGCTCGAGGGGATATGGTTTTCTTTAGGTGGAGTATGTCCATCAATCATCATTTTGCCATGACTTTCATCCTTCTGTTATACAGCCTGCTGATGTTGTGATTCCACCAGGGTGGTTTATTTTTTGAGTTAGTTCTGTATTTCTTCCTGGTGGGTACAGCTGCCTCTTTGCAGCTATTAACATGCTTGTATAGGGTTTCTGTGAACAGTTTGGCATAAGCAGCAGTGTTCTCAGGGTTTATGCGTCTTGACATTTTGCCAGATTATCACTTAAGAGTAGGAAGTTAGCCTTAAAGTAGTTCATGAACATTCCAGGGTTAGCTGGGGTTCCTGATTTTATTTTTACTTCAAAGAGATTATTTTTTTGGTCTGACCTTATCAGAGCAGACATTACACTGTGTGGGGGGGGGGGGTGCAGCACTCTTCCATATTAGTGAGAATTAGATCCAGTATGTTTCAAGGATTTTTGATAATGAAGAAAGAAAGGCACAATTCAGTGGAGTCTCCTCCTTTGTGTAAGTGAGTGTTTCCAGATAATGGGTACATAGTTTTATTGGACAGATCTGTTTATGGGGATAGAGACAGGGTAAGCTAAAGCAACAGCCATGCTAATATATTGTGTGGAAAGATTATCACTTATGAAGTAGTTTGTTTTTTTTATGGGAATTGGGTGGATATGGATAACAGGGATTTTATAGGATAGTTCTGTGGGGGAGGTGAGGAGGTAGGTGGATGGTCATTAATAAATGAGGTGACAGAAAGTATAGTGCGATTTGAATTGATTTGAAATAGGTTTGGTATGGTTGGTTGTAGTAGAGATTGGTTGGGCTATGAGGCCTGGATTTAACAAGCTGTTAATCTATGACCAGAATTGTTTAGGGTTCTTCATATATGTATATTGCATTGAGGTGTATTGAGTGTTTTTATCAGATCTGACTGATTTTTTTTTTTTGGTGTGGTTGCAGAGCTCTTTGAAGATTTGGAGATCAGTCTCTGTTTTGTTATGAAGCCAAGATTTTTAGGCGTTATGTCAGGCTCTCATAATTTGTTTAGTAGTTTTTGTGAGCAAAGGAGTGTGGTTGAATTTGACTCTTTTGTGTCAGTCTGTGGCTAATTGGTTTAAAAAAAAAACAAGACGGTGCTGGGAATGGCAGCCTTGGTTAAGTGCTCTCTAGTATTCTGTTTGTTTTTATTTGCCCTGCTGTTTGGTATTCAACTGTCATCATCATCATCATCATCATCTTCTTTCGGCTTTTCCCGTTAGGGGTCACCACAGCGGATCATCTGTTTCCATTTCTTCCTGTCCTCTGCATCTTGCTCTGTCACACCAACCACCTGCATGTCCTCTCTCACCACATCCATAAACCTTATCTTAGGCCTTCCTCTTTTCCTGTTGCCTGGTAGCTTCATCCTTAGCATCTTTTTCCCAATATACTCAGCATCCCTCCTCAGCACATGTCCAAACCAATGTAATCGTGCCTCTCTGGCTTTGTCTCCAAACCTTCCAACCTGGGCTGACCCTCTAATATACTTATTCCTAATCCTGTCCACCCTCGTCACACCCAGTGCAAATCTGAACATCTTTAATTCTGCCACATCCAGCTCAAACTCCTGCCTTTTTGTCAGTGCCACTGTCTCCAACCCATATAACATAGCTGGTCTCACTACCCTCTTGTAGACCTTCCCTTTCACTTTTACAGGTACTCGTCTGTCACAAATCACTCCTGACACTCTTCTCCACCCACTCCATCCCGCCTGTACTCTCTTCTTCGCCTCTCTTCCACACTCACCGTTACTCTGAACTATTGACCCCAAGTATTTAAACTCATCCACCTTCGCCACCTCTACTCCTTGCATCCTCACCATTCCTCTATCCTCCCTCTCATTCACACACATATATTCTGTCTTAGTCCTGCTGACCTTCATTCCTGTTCTCTCTAGAGCATATCTCCATCTCTCCAGGGTCTCTTCTACCTGTTCCCTACTCTCACTACATATCACAATATCATCTGCAAACATCATAGTCCACGGGGACTCCTGTCTGATCTCATTTGTCAACCTGTCCATCACCATTCCAAATAAGAAAGGGCTCAGAGCTGATCCTTTATGTAACCCCACCTCCACCTTAAATGCATCCATCACTCCCACCCCAGACCTCACCGCTGTCACACTACCCTCGTACATATCCTGTACCACTCTTACATACTTCTCTGACACTCCTGACTTCCTCATACAATACCACAACTCCTCTCTAGGCACCCTGTCATATGCTTTCTCTAATTCTACAAAAACACAATGCAACTCCTTCTGACATTCTCTGTACTTTTCCATCAACACTCTAAGAGCAAACATCACATCTGTAGTGCTCTTTCCCGGCATTAAACCATACTGCTGATCACTAATCATCACGTCCCTTCTTTACCTTGCTTCCACTACTCTTTCCCACAACTTCATGCTGTGACTGATCAATTTAATCCCTCTGTAGTTACTACAGCTCTGCACATCACCCTTATTCTTAAAAACCGGTACCAAAACACTTTTTCTCCATTCCTTAGGCATCCTCTCACTTTCCAAGATTTCATTAAACAATCTGGTTAAAAACTCCACTGCCATTTCACCTAAACATCTCCATGCTTCCACAGGTATATCATCTGGGCCAACAGCCTTTCCATTCTTCATTCTCTTCATAGCTATCCTTACTTCCTCCTTGCTAATCCATTGTACTTCATGATTCACTATCCCTACATCATCCAACCTTCTCTCCCTCTCATTCTCTTCATTCATCAACCCCTCAAAGTACTCTTTCCATCTCCTCAACACACTCTCCTACCTTGTGAGTATGTTTCCCTCATTATCCTTTATCACCTTTACCTGCTGCACATCTTTCCTAGCACGGTCCCTCTGTCTTGCCAAATGGTACAGGTCCTTTTCTCCCTCCTTAGTGTCCAACCTTCCATACAACTCTTCATATGCCTTATCCTTAGCCCTCGCCACCTCTCTCTTTGCCATGCACCTCATCTCCTTATACTCCTGTCTACTTTCTTCATCTCTCTGACAATCCCACTTCTTCTTTGCCAACCTCTTTTGCTGTATACTCTTCTGTACTTCCTCATTCCACCACCATGTCTCCTTGTCATCCTTCCTCTGTCCAGATGTGATACCAAGCACCTTTCTAGCCATCTCCCTTACTAGCTCTACTGTAGTTACCCAGCTATTTGGTAACTCTTCACTGCCATCCAGTACCTGTCTTAACTCATCCCTGAACTCCACCTCACAATTACCCTTTTTCAATTTCCACCATTTGATCCTTGGTGCTGCCTTCACACTCCTCCTCCTCCTCTTAATCACCAACGTCATCCTACAAACTACCATCCTATGCTGCCTAACTACACTTTCTCCGGTCACCACTTTACAGTCTCCAATTTCCTTCAAACTGGCCCTCCTACATAAGATATAATCCACCTGTGTGCATCTTCCTCCACTCTTGTATGTCACCCTATGCTCCTCCCTCTTGTTAAAATACGTATTCACCACAGCCATGTCCATCCTTTTCGCAAAATCCACTACCATCTGACCTTCTACATTCCTTTGTTTAACACCATACCTACCCATCACTTCCTCATCCCCTCTGTTCCCTTCACCAACATGCCCATTGAAATCTGCTCCAATCACCACTCTCTCACCCTTGGGTACAGTCATCACCACTTCATCCAATTCACTCCAAAATTTTTCTTTCTCATCCATTGCACACCCAACTTGTGGAGCATATGCACTAACAACATTCATCATTACACCATCAATTTCCAGCTTCATAAACATTACTCTATCCGACACTCTTTTCACCTCCAAAACACTATTAGCATACTGTTCCTTCAGAATAACTCCTACGCCATTTCTCCTTCCATCCACACCATGATAAAACAATGTGAACCCACCTCCAATACACCTAGCCTTACTCCCCTTTCATCTGGTCTCTTGCACACACAATATACCAACCTTCCTTCTGTCCATCATATCAGCTAGCTCTCTCCCTATACCAGTCATACTGCCAACATTCAAAGTTCCGACCCTCACTACCACAGTCCTAGCCTTTCTCCTCTCTTCCTGTCTTTGGTCATGTCTTCCGCCTCTTCTCCTCCTTCAACTGTATTTAAGTATATTCGTGAAGAATTGTTAAATATTCGGCAATTCATTTCATGCAATTTGACACCAGTTTTTATACAATTAAAACATTTTCTGGAGATCCTAGCTGGAGGAGCATCAGCTGTCATCAGCAAAGGTAGACATAGGCATCACAAAAGTGGGAAGTAAGCTGGTGCACTGGTTAGGCTGTGACAGAGAGGTTTTCGAGTGGTACTCCCAAGTTTATGTCTGGCAAATCTCCTCTCCCTATACAATAGGATGGATGAACTGTTACTTCCCAATAAAACTCACAAGTATTTTTCACTTTCTTCTGTACTGTATTTCACAGAAACCTGGCTAAATTAATCCACATTACATCAGCCTGGCTTTCAACTTTACACAGCAGACAGAGTATTGGAGACATCAGGGAAGAGTAAAGAAGGTGGAATCTGTTTTTATATCAATGAAGTTTGGTGTACTGATGTCACAGTGTTAAGTAAAATGTGCTGCCCTGACTTAGAAATGTTTTGTGTTAATTGTAGACCTTTTTATTCACCTTGCGAGTTCTCTTCATTTATTCAGGTTAGTTTTTGCATTCCACTTCAAGTCTGTGTGAGGGCGGCACTACAAAAACGATTTGATCAGATAATGGGCTTGGAGCAGAATTATCCAAACTCCCTTCTTATTATTCTGGGGGATTTTAATAAGGCAAATCTCAGCCATGAACTTCCTAAATTTACACAGCATATAAAGTGTCCTACCAGAGACAGGAACACACTGGATCATTGTTATACAGTGTAATATGCCTATCATGCAGTCCCCCATGAAGCTTTGGGTTTTTCTGCCCACTGGCTGGTTGATTTGCTTCCTATATATAAGAGCAAGTTAAAACCTGTTAAACCTATGATCAATACATCAAGAAGGTGAGCTATTGAGGCAAAGCTGAAGCTGCAAGCCTGCTTTAATTGTACAGATTGGAGTGTCTTTGAAGATCCTGCTGATAACTTGCATGAACTGGCAGACACAGCAACATCTTATCTCAGCTTCTGTGAAGATATGTGTATCTCCACTATGACCTGGTTAAAATTTACTTCAGCAAACCGTGGTTTACTGCTAAACTTAAGCAGCTTCATCAAGCCAAGGAAGATGCCTATAGAAGTCGGGATAGAACACTTTATAGACAGGCAAGGAACACACTGACAGAAGAAATCAAAAGGGCTAAAAAGAGCTGTTCTGAAAAGCTGAAAAAACTATTTTTAGACAATGATCCTGCATCAGTGCGGAAAGGTCTACAAAACATTATAAACTACAGGAAACCATCCCCCTACACTGCAGCTAATTGCCAGCTGGCTCATGACCTGAATGCTTTTTACTGCAGGTCTGATAAGCCTGAGGCTACAAATGACACTGTTACCAGCTCTGTCAGTGTTCAGACTTATATGACTCTCTCTTCCACACATTCTCACATTCAGCCTACATTAATTATCTCTGAGGGAGATGTGTATCATTTTTTTAAAAGACAGCAAATTAAGAAAGCAGCTGGTCCAGATGGGGTTTCACCCTCCTGTTTAAAAAACATGTGCTGATCAACTGGCTCCTGTTTTTACTCAGATGTTTAATAAATCATTAGAGCTGTGTGAAATGCTCTTATGTTTTAAACAAGCCACTATCATTCCAGTGCCTACAAACTTCACTATAACAGGACTGAATGACTACAGGCCTGTTGCTTTGACATCAGTGATCATGAAGATTTTTTAGAGGCTGGTGTTAGCTCACTTGAAGGATATTACAGCTCCCTCATTGGACCCTCTTCACTTTGCTTATTGAGAGAACCAGTCAGTGGATGATGCAGTTAATATGGACCTGCACTATATCTTAAAACATCTTGACAACCCAGGGACAAATGCAAGGATTCTGTTTGTGGACTTCAGCACTGCATTTAATACAATAATTCCAGAACTTCTTCACTTGAAACTCTCCCAGCTTTCTGTTCCTGCTTCCACTTGTCAATGGATCACCGGTTTTCTAACCAATAGGAAACAGCAGGTGAAACTGGGGAAATTTACATCTAGGTATCGCATGATTAATACAGGTGCCCCCCAGGGATGTGTGCTCTCCCCATTGCTATTCTCCTGCTAATAACTGCACCTCTAAGGACACCTCTGTCAAATTTATTAAATACGCAGATGATACAACCATCATCTGGCTCATCAGGAATGGTGATGAGTCTGCATACAGATGGGAGGTTGAGCAGCTGGCCCTTTGGTGTAGTTAGAATAATCTGGAACTGAGCACTCTTAAAACTGTGGATATGACAGTGGTACTACAATAGTATCCCCCCTGTTTATATTTAATACTGTTGTATCAGTTATGGAATCCTTCAAGTTTTTGGGATCTATAATCTACCAGTACTTGAAGTGGGAGACCAATGTAGGGTCCATCATAAAAAAGGCACAACAGTGAATGTACTTTCTATGACAGCTGAGGAAGTTCAGCCTCCCACAAGAACTGTTGATTCAGTTCTATGCAGCAGTCATTGAGTCTGTTCTCAGCTCATCCATAACAGTGTGGTTTGGATCTTTGTCTAATCGTGACAAAAATAAGTTACATCAAATAGTCAGGTTGCCAAAAATATCATTGGTGCCAGTTTGCCCTCATTACAGGACCTGTACTATTCCAGAGTCATGAAAAGGGCAGGGAAGATCATCACAGACCCTTTGCATCCAGGCCACCATCTTTCTGAACTATTACCGTCAGCCAGGCATTATAGATTAATACGCACCAAAACAAACAGATATAAGAACAGTTTTTTTCCATAGGCCATCAAGTTCATAAACAGTTAACTCAGCTTATTAGGTTGGGGTATTCTTTTTCCCAAGACTCCAAGGATTCTGCAGTATTGTTTACATATTGTTAATACTTGTTTGTTTCAGAGTTTATTTCAGTATTTTTTGCACTAAGTTGCACTTTGCACCTTGTACATATATGTATATTTCCTTTTTTGTCTTCTTGTTAATAGTTGCATGTATGTCGTTTGTCTTGTTCTTAATAGTTGTATGTATGTCATTTATGTAATTCATACTTGGACAGTCACTGAAACCGGAGTCAAATTCTTTGTATGGTGCATTCTGATTAATATAGTGAAAAAGGTGTCATTAAAATATGCAACTGCTACTTCCAGAGGTAACATTTTTGGTAGCTGACATTTGCAAGCTTTCAGTTTATCTGTACATGTATCGTTGTTCAGTTGAGCTAAGTTGTGGACTGTGCTGTAGTGGTGGTCCTTTTGGGGGGGTGATTGAGCAACTGTTTACTATATCTGATTGGAGAGGTGAAGATTTGTCTCAATTTGCATACATTTATGAAAGAGATAGGATTAGGACAGGAAAAAAAATTGCCAATCAAGATTTACATCACCTAGGATGATGTTTTCTCAGTTGATACTTGTGGATAACCAAGACAGCCAGTTTGGTAAGGGATTGAGTATGTGGGTCTGTATCTATGTTTAAAACCAAAGTCAAATAGGTATGGGTTATGTAGTTTGTGGGAGATTTTGTACACATACATTTATGCACACAATAAAAAATGACTATAATATAAACTAGTAATTATAACATTATCCATAGTTAAAAATAGTTGTTGTTGTGTCTTTCGGCTTTTCCCAGTTAGGGGTCGCCACAGCGGGACTCCGGTCTGCTAATGATTAGCAGTAGATTTTTACGTGCCGAGTTGCCGGCCCTGACGCACAACCTTCAATGAAGATACGCCCATTCATGCATGTCTCCACACAGAAGACGCTCTAGCTGAGAATCAAACAGGACAACGTCTTACTGTGAGGCGACAACGCTACCGCAGCACCACTACCGCAGTTAAATTTCAAAATTCAATGAAGAACAAGTATAGGAAGGAGATGCTTAATCCTCAGAAAAAGTTAACAATGGATTTTGTATCAACATGCATATTCTGAACAATAAGAAGTATGAAACAATCCTCGCTGAGTTACCAGCCAATCTGGGACAGGACAAAAATAATCGATTGCAAAATCAGAGACATTCTGCAAATCAGAGACAGTTGAGAAAAAGTATTCCCTGCATGCCTCTAAACTTCTTTGCTCATAAATTCTGGACATAGCCAAAAACAGGGGAGGGATACAAATCTAAATTCAATAACTTTTTTTAAAATATTACTTTAATTTATTTTAAAAGTTTTGTCTTGTGGCTTTGTTCATTTTAAAAGTTAATAGAATCATTTGCATTTTCTGAATAATAATGAGCATGAAACTAATGGCTGGCATTATCAACTGTTTGTAATCCTTTGTGATGTACCACACAATTAGAGATACTGCAGAAATATTGAACAAACCCAGAGAAGTTCTGTAAAAATCAAAAAGAGTTGACAGGTATAATTCACTGCATGCATCTAGCTGTCTTTACTCAAGAATTCTAAGCATAGTCAAAAATAATGGGAGACAAAGATTCAAAATAAATGATGATTTTTAAATATCACTCTAATTCACATAAAAAAAGTTAAGATGACAACATATTTTGCTTTAACCTAAATTTTCTGACTAATAAGAAATATTAATCTCTAATATATAGCAATATATGTATTTGTCTATAACCCTCAGTATCCAGAAAATCAAAGACAGGGTAAATAGAGACAGACTAAATTGGGGATGTTCTGCAAAATCAGCCACATTTGAAAGAAATGGTTCCCTGTCATAGTACATTCACCCATAAGCAATAACATACATTTCTGTGGCTATTTTTACAACTTTTGGTAATAAATGGTTACCAGAATCCGTTTCCTTTTAAGGGAGAACAGGTAACATAGGTCTCAGCTGCACTTCATTACAAGGAATGTTTATAATTTCCAATATTTAAAATTCCATTTTCCACACTGTTCCATTGAAGAAGTCTATCATGCTTTAATTGTAGTGATGTTTTTAACAAGTAGCCATGGTAAATAATACTGAACCATATTATCTCTTTAAAACAACTTTTTTTATCTCTTTAAAACAACTTTTTTTAAACAGGTATGAAGAAATTATTATTAACCATGTTGTGCACTTGGAAGTTAAAGTTGTTTGTAAGAGATCCTGTATTCAACATTTTATCCATCTGTTCCATGCAGTATGAGACGAAGTGTTCCATATTTTGGAGGTAGAAGGTTGAGAATTATGAGAGGCATACAGTAGAAGAAAGTAAATCAAAGGCTGAGGCTGATCACATTAAAGCTATCATAGCTGTAGCTTAGTGGGAGGTAGGGACAGAGGTCAGTGTCTAAAAGCTCCAGTGTGAAGCTAATCGCTGTGATTTGATTTTTTTTTCACTTTTTCTGGCAGAAGATCAGATCTGTCTGTGGACAGTTGCAACAATGCTCATTTGCCACAGCACAATGCACTTGCATTTATTTTTTTTTATTTAATTTTTATGACAACTAATGTGTGGGTGGTGTTTCCCCATAGAAGCAAGTGGAAATGCATTATTGTGAATGTTATGTTTATAGTTTCATCTCAATGAGACATTACAAATATGAAGAATGTGGGTATCATTTTTGGTGACAATTGATGTATGAAAATAAATGGCCATTACAAATTCATTTGAGGGAATAGTAGATGTTGAAGAGCAACACGGCCATGCTATTTATATGATTCATTCACAGTCAAAGGTAATTTATAAACACAAAATAAGTACTTTCAACTGGGTCACTATATCTGTATTTGTACTCAAGTATCTTATTAGAAGTATGTGATTTGTGTGATTTCATTTTATTGTGAACTCTCATCAGTGAATTGACATATAGACTCTTTTATATAAAGTCAGTGAACCCAGCTTTTGTTGTTACTAACTGTATACTTAGCTTCAGCCTGAGGGTTATTTGACTCCTGCACAAAAGGTCAGATAAAACTAATCTCCAGAATATATGAATACTAACTCCTCATTATTTCAGAGGTAAAAATACTATGTACTTCGCTATATATATATATATATATATATATATATGTATATATATATATATATATATATTTTTTTTTTGCAATATGCCAGGATTACAGTGCAATGCTTCCATACTGCTGAAGCTGTAGAATCAAATTCAGAGGTGAGCTGACCTGGAAGCTAGGAATTGCACTCTTAGGTATGTTTTATAATGGAATACCATATTGTTATTATCTAAAACTGATGTAATAATTTCCTAAAGTGTGACAAAGACATAGCCTTTCAAAAGTAGGACTCCGTAGCTTTACTTCATGTGCCTTTTTCTGCCAATCTGAAATTCTAAATTATATTCAATTTCTCCTGTGTCTTCTGAGGTTATATTCTGCTAAGCATACGGAGTACATTAATGTCCTATAGTACTTCTTTAATGACTCATCATTCATCACACATAAAAATCATATTTATTTCTACTGAAAACAGATTTTTTTTCTCACTGGACATATGACCCCTTTAGACTCTTATGCACTAGACTGCATTATAAGAAAGTAAAGTTGCATGTGTCTTTGGAGGTGGAATGACCAGCTAAGTACACATTATATCTGAGGGCCATGACATACTACTCTGAGAAAATTGCTATAATATTTTGTACATATTTATGCACCATCCTTTTTCAGTGCCTTATGATTTGTTTTCCTGACATAAATGACAATTGCAGGCTTTGTAACAAGCTATACACTAATATAACAGCCTCCTTGTATAATATTCATTCAGGTACTGGAACACCATCCTCTGCTTTACATCAGTGTCCTGTCATCTATATATAATCCGTATGTCCTGCTGAGCATGAATGAGATTATAGCAGCAACATTATTTATTTACAGTTATTTAATGAGTAAATGGCAGGTTAAAGAAGTGAGCAGATAACTCAAGAAAGGAAATTATATAGGGTGGAAATTCAAATTATATCGGGTGGAAGATCAATGAAAAAAGAAGATGTGTCAAAGTAAGATGGATGGAAGTCTTAAGGATAATTACAACAGGTTTCTAAAAACATTTTGGGAAGAATTAAGAAATCCCTAGGCATTTCAAATAAAGGTGACATTCATTTAGGCAAATAAATTGTTTTTCTTCAAGAAAACTATGCAGTAAGTGAAAGTACTAATCAAATAACTACTTTCATCTAGAGAAATACTTGGGAAAAAATATATGCACAAGTTTAGGGAACTCTAAGGACTACATATCGGCTAAGTATATAAACTTAATGATAGATGGTAAAATAAAAATTAATGTTACAAAGCTGAAAAACAAAAACTAATGGATCAGATGAGATTAGTAACAAAATCTATTCAATGGATTCAGATATCCAGGCTAAGGTATTTATTTATTTTATTTATTTATTTTACATTTGTTTTTCGTGAAAGTCCGACTGGGCAGAGTCCATTTTCAGCAGAGGCTCAAGGAGAAAATCTCCAGCATAGAAACAATTACATAAGTATATACACATAGTGAGACTTTTTTATACAATGGTAAAAAATTCATGACAATAATCACATTATTTATAACAACTTATGTATAATAAAAATTGGATATAAGTTGGCTGAATTTCATATGGAGTTGTTCAAAGGAACTTGTAGCTACTCATGATATACATATACATATACATATACATCATTGTAGAATGTTAATAGTTATAAATGCTTATTTACAATTAAGGGCAGGAGTTACATTACACACATTTTATGTTAGTTAAGCTAGAGTCAAGGAGGGGAAGATGTGGTAAAATAGATGTGAGACAGGAAGAAGGGAGGAAGGGAATGTGAGACTGAATGAGTGATACAGAGGAAGAAGGGATCATTGATAAAAAAGGGTATTTAGAGATAAAGGGAGAGATAGATAATAGATTTGTTGAAGGATGCTAAGAAGGAGGAACAAGTAATATGTTGGGATAATGTATGATAGTTGTTTTGAGGAGGGGGAGAGGGATCATAGTTATTCTTTGTTAGCTGGGAGTATCACATGAGCAAAGCCAGGAGTCTGATAAATATTGTTTTAGCTGATTTTTAAATTGAGTTAAGTTGCTAGTGGTTCTAATAGAGTGGGGGACTGTATTCCAGATTTTGAATCTAGGAAGTCCCCAGCACTGTTGGTGGATTTGGTAACTTGTAATCATGATTTATTTGTTGATCAAAGTATATGTTTGTTGGAATAAGGTTGAATTGTTTTTGGGAGAGCAGGGATTTTATCTGGGTGACTGAATGGTTTATGAGCCATGGCTAACTAGTTGTATGTCAGGAGATGTGGGAGTTCTAGCCAGAATAGTTTTCTTAGGGGAAGACATTGGTGTGTCCTATGTGAAGAGTCTGTGGTGAATTTTGTTAGTTTACTACATCATGTTTCTAGTTTGTCTAGGTTTGTCTTCTTCAGGTTGGTAAGAATGGGAGAGGCATAGAGGAGAGATGATAAGAGGTATGTTCTGGCTATGGCTAGTCTAGAACTGTCTGTTAGTAATATTTTTCTTTCTGTATAGAGCTCCCATCTTTTTATGTACTTTCTTAACTGTTTGTGATATATGTAAATCAAATCTCAGTTTATTGTCAATTAGAACTCCTAGCAGTTTTGTTTGTGGTTCTTGAGTTATTATTGTATTGTCTGAAGCAGTGATGTAGAATTTGGTGGATCTGGTGTTGTGCTGGGATGAAAGATCATGAGTTTGGTTTTGTTGGGATTAAGAAGGAGGTGTGAGTTAGCCATCCATGACTCACTTTCAGTGAAGGATTTTTGAGTTATGTCTTGTAGTTGTTGGGTGGTAGATGCTGCACATGTAAGTGTGGAGTCTTCAGCATATTGGATAGTTGAAGCTAGTGGTCATACAGTAATAAGGTTATTAGTAAAGATGCTAAACGGAAGGGGTCTGAGAATGCAGCCTTATGGGATATTGAGTGTGACTGGGCATAGAGAGGAAAGGTCATGTAGCCACCTTACCACTTTCTGATGATCAGTTAGATAGCTTCGTAACCAGGAGAGAGTGGAAGGGCTAAAGTTAATATTATCAGCCCACTATAAAAATATCTTTGAGCTAGTACATCAAACCACTGTAGCGTCAACTTGAAGTTGGTACATATAAGTTGGAGGTTGCGGGACTCTCCTTACATATGGTGGGTGCAAGGAGGCTTGACCCTGGGAAAAAATTGTAAAATTGCCAAAAATAGTTTTCAGCACTGTATTTTTGATCAAATGCCATTCAATGTAAATGCCTTTGATTTATCAACAGGAAGCCAATGTATCTATCCATAGCTTTGATAGTTCTTTCAGAATATTTGCATATACTGTCTTGAGTGAACTAAAAGACCAACTCAGAAAAAAAATATATTGCATAAAGTACAATTTGCATACATTTAAAAAAATTCATGTGTATCCCTGTTTAGTATTTAATCACTTTATATAAAATATACAAATATTAGAACCTGGAATTAGCATCTCAAGTGCAAACAGAGCAAAATTATGTAAGATAATGCATGCAAAAACGTCTATAAAGTGAGTTAGTACATGCTCTATACCATACACTGTATACATCAAAGTGGGTGCAAGTCAAAATAAAGAAATTACATCTGATAAAGTAGATTTATGTATTTATGTTGGTAAAGGCAGCAGGTAAGGTTGTGTTATAGCACCCTGACTTTTTTCTGTGTATGTAGGTCATTTTTTTTAATATAATAAGCAGAGGCTTTGCAGAAATTCCAGCTTCAAAGTATTCAGCATTAGTGTTTACTGATAATTTGGTTATTCTGGCAACTTTCTTAGATACTTTAACAAAAGAGATAAGCTGTGTGGAAAAAACTCATACATCCCCATAATCTAAAAAAGTCAGAAAATCAAACTGATGATTTACAGTGTTAAAAAGTGAAAACATTTTAAAGTTATAATAGCTGAAGACAATCAGCCAGCAGAAATATATTTAGGCATTGATTTTCTACTTCAAAAAAGGTAATCTCATTATAAAAATGGAAACATTGAAACATTATGGAAACTAAAATAAAGAATATAAAAAAATAGCCCAGGTGTGAAGATTACAAGGGGGATAACCAAAATACCTTTGTCTGATTGTCCATGTGCAAAAATATATCCATTGATAACATACAGTACAGAGGTTTGGTAGAAAAAAAAGATATTATTACCAAATACGTTTCCAGAAATATGTTTAAGATATGAGCTAGGTATAACCTTGGAACAAGCTATTTTAGATTGCAATTTCATATTAATATTAATAAAATTAACCTGCATAACATGAATTCATATGAGAAAGCATGCAACAGTAAGAATGATTGTGCTGATGGGCATAGGGGAAAGTAGCCTACTAATGGAGCTGAACACACACCAGAGACCATGGTATTATTTATCTAGATAAATACTTTTATCTAAATAAATAACAAGAAATATATAGATTTAAATGAAGTGCACTTAACTTACTTAAAAAGAATTGTTTTAAGAGTAAGACGAGAATAAGATCTCTCCCAGGTTCAAAGCACTAAAGTAACATAAGAAACAAAACATTCATTACAGACCTCTGTGTGAAACATAATGGAGACTGTTTAGAAATATTAGAGAGCAGACTATTAAGACCAACTTACATAAATTGTAAGTCTGAGCTACAGGAAGGGAACTTGTGAAATCAAAGAATTATTGGATGCAAAGGATCTCCAGTATGTCTATGTGGTTTAGATAATTAGGAAAACTTAACTCATATTTTAGAGCATTGTTCACATTATGGAAAATTAAGATGAAATCTCTCAAAGTTTTATGGGAAATTGTATACTAGGATATATGTTTAAGAGCAATGCAGAAATGTCAGCTGCACTGTTTTCTATAATAGAGGAAAATACATTTAAACTGTTAGCAATAACTTTACATAAAATGCAAAAGAGCAAGGGAAAGAGCAGGGAGCAGTTAATATGGAATTGGGTTGTACAGATTTGATTTGAATTAATTTATTTTATATAGTTTTGTAATGTATATCACTGAAACAAGTGGTGAAGCAATGGTAGTAAAATAGAAAGGATTCCTATTAGAATGATGAAAATGCATTGTGTCGAATGCGTTTTCGTCGACACATAAAGAGCGAGCAGGCAAAACAGCAAAGCGGCTGTTCAGCGAATTCTTTCCTTGGGAAAGACGTCACATGACCGCTTTGTTGCTTTGCCGTGTTCTGCACTGTAGTGTGGTCCCTTGTCCGGTATAACTCCCAAGCATAAATGTGCAAGAGTTACTGACCTTAGGGTTAGGGTGCAGGTTAAGGTAAGTGCTTATGTATGAAAGTGGTTACTTTTTTGTTTTTTGCATTAGAGGTACAGTTGAGTTAAGTGCATATGTGTTTTAAGTTGTTTACTTTTGTTTTAGGGGAGGTAGAATTAGGGTTAAGGTAAGTGTGTACGTGTTTGGAACTGTTTACGTAAATATGCAACAGTTACTGACCTCAGGGTTAGGGTGCAGGTTAAGGTAAGTGCATATGTTTTAAAATGTTTACTTTTTTTTCCATTAGATGTATGGTTGGGTTACGTGCATATGCGTTTTCAGCTGTTTATTATTTTTGGGGGGGCTACAATTAGGGTTAAGGTACGTGTGTATGTGTTTGGAAGTGTTTACTGTTTTTTTTTTTTTTTGATTGGTTGGAACAACGATTTCTTTCCCTAGGAAAGAAATCGCTGTTCTGAGGTGTCGACATTTTCAGCTTTCGCTGAAAAAGGGTCGATGAAACATTGTTCGCTCTTTTAAGCGTTTGATGTTTCAGTATAGACCCAAATAGAAATTAGTCGAAAGATCCTTTTCATTAATGATCCAGGCCACAGGCAGTACACAATTACAAATGCAAACATAAATGATTATCAATATATATTACCAAATGTAAAGGCTATGAATTAGTTTTACAATATAATATGTGCCAAAAGCAAATTTGTTGTAATTACTGAATGTGTAAAGAAATTCATTGTCAGTGGTTTAAGAAATTATATAAAGTTAGTAAAATGTAAAATATTGCAAAATTTAGCATAATTTAGATAAGCTATTACATAAGTAAGTAGCTATGTACTTAATCGTTTATTAGTGAATTTCAAAATAAAATTGATATGTATATTCTTTTTAGGTGAGTTTTAAGACTTTGCCTAAAGGGAGGATAGTCTTTTGAGTTTCTTACTTAAGATGATGAAGTGCTCTTGTCCACACATGCTGTTTTTGCAAACTCTTTTTCAACAATTGGAGTATTAAACTAATGATTTTGCAGAATTAGTGCTTGTTCAGTTGTAGATCATAGAGCATAAGTGTTTGACTTTTGGAAAAAGATAGACTTAAGTGGTGATCAATATTTGAAGTTTATTATTGCATAGGCAAGAAAGTTTAGTAGCAGCATAGCACAGACTGTTATAAGCAACCAGACTGATTTTTTTTCATTTAAAGTTGTTTGTAACATATTAGTATGTATTTCAAGAAGAATTGTATGGATACAAGAGGTAGATAGTATACCAACTACAAGATCAGCATGCATATTCTAATAACTTTTCCGGCTTCTATAGTTAGAAAGCTGGTGACTTTTTAGACTACATACAATCTTTGTTACTGGCTCAGTCAAGTTTTCATATAGAAAAAAATGTAGGTATAACTTGAGGAAGAGGCTTATTATTTTATGGTTAAAGTCTGTTAGCTGGATACATTTTATTGAGTACCAAAGATCATTGTAATTTTCAGCTGCTTACTTGTTGTTTGTCTATCAGTCAGTTCTACAGTAATTGGAAGTCTTTGTGAAAGTAACATTGTATGATTTTTAGATTGCTATTACATTTCACAGTGTCATTTTTCAATTAAGAGGGTCCATTACAATGTTGTTGAAGAGAAATGTGACTAGTAGTACAGATCTTGATCCTTGTGGCACACCAGTTTAAAGCTATCTGTTGGAAAGCTATGAGGAGAAGCATTTTATTGGTCAATCCCAGAAACCTGATCATTTAAGATTAACCTAAAATCTATATTAAGTGTATATAGCAGGCTTTTTACCACAAAATATTGCTTTTTTGCTTAAGAGGTATTTTATTAAATGCAACTTTTTAGTATTTATTGTCATGACTAACTCTTAAATAGGCCATAATTCTGCCCAGTTTATTTAGCAGTCTTCCAAATCAGAAGTAGTTAACAGAATTGTTCCTTAATGACAATTGAGAAACATTTGGAGACAGTTCTTGTTCCGCCGCTTCTTTTCTTGGAGACAGAGCTTGCATGCAATAGTACTGGTTGCTTTAATTTCTCTTATACAGGTCTCCTTCTTCTGCATGAATTGCATAAGACCTCTGTTCAGCTGCTTTATCAGCTGTTTCATCTTAAGGCTACAAACTTTCCTATGGATTTTGTATTCTTGTTTAATTCCCATCTAGCAGATCTGTTAGCCTTTTTCAATTTTGCCAGAAGACACGTCATCATTCTGGAAACCTCAATAATGCTTGTTTGCCTTTTGTATTTGTTGTTTGCTCAGTTGCTTTTACTTTTTTAGTATATTTCAGTCTCTCTGATGATGTAATATGACACAGGTGTTTTAAATATTATCACTCTTATTTTACAGTTGATCTTATTTAAGTTAAATGTGCAATGTCTTAAACTGTTTAGGAGCTATACCCTATTAGTCTCTTGTCATGCTGTGTTTTGCATCTAGACCCACACTAACAGATCATCATTTCTTTACAGTATCTTTCAAGCACTTTCAATTATATGTACACAGCTCTTTGAAAATCTCTTGTGTTAAAGAAAGACTAAATGGAAGACCAAAGAATTTTTATCTTCATAATGGCATATACATGTACATGGTACTTGGAGCTTTCTTCACCTAGCTGTATCTTGTGGAATATTATGCTTCTAGTCACTACCAAAAACAATTTAGCTTTCAATATTATTGATACCACTTCATCAACAGAATGAAATGATAATGCTATCTTTAAATCACTTTAGTGACCTATTATGGAATGATACCAATGCAAATTATATCTTGCTTTACAACGGTAACCATGCTATTCACTCATTTTATGGCTATAATTGCTTCAAAATGATAACAGATTATTACATTCACTTTAATATATGTTCTATTACACTCCTGACAATTATTGCTTCTCTTCCTGGAATAGATTTAACTAACATTGTATCAGGGTTTATTTATTGTAATTTTCTTATGAAAACTTGTCAGACTTGTGAGTAAATCAACATACTGATGAAGGACTGCATCATTTTGCCGTGAAGTGCAACTGTTGCAGTATGTGAGCATTATTTGCTTTTGCACTTTGCATTTGTTTTCTCAGTTCTAGCTTTCACATATCAAATGAATGACCCCAAAAGTTAGAAAACATTTATTCCTGAAGTGTTAGTATTTGAAAACATGGTGTAAAATGTATTTGTATATTCACATTAGTAGCTTTTGGCCAAATTTCTCTGTTCAGTGATTAGAATATGTTAACTATGTGCACTCAGTGGCAAGAATGTGCGAGCAATGTGCATACTCATCTCTCTCCCATGCCTTTTAGCCCCAGTGATTTAAAAGTATCTTCAATCAAATATTGTATTCTACACCTATGTCTAGTTTAAATTCAACATTTTACTTAGTCTTCAAAATTTCTTGGCAGCAATTAGACTTGTAGTTCGGTCTTAATGCTGTAATGCATTTTTAGATTTCTTTGTGTCAGATGTTTTTCACTTTAATACTATCTACCAGAACTATTTGTTGGCACTTCTCATTTACATATTTCTGCTCAGCAAATTCAAATTTCAAATTTAAGATTGCTGGATGTATTTAACCTAATCACCAATACAATAACGTTCACAACATTATATAAATATGAAATAAATAAAATGAATAAAAGATGAACATTAAAATAACAAATATATACCATTAAGGACAAGTATCATATCTTACATGTGGGTCCAACCTGTTATGGCATAAGGAAGTTAGGAGTGGAACTAGAATACTTACAGTCCAGTCCCCTTGGCTACACCTTTCTCTCCATACTGTTATAAATAACCGTTTCTCTCTTAACTCACCCAACATTTTGATCATATTTGCCATGATCACATCTGAGCCCACTGCTTTTCCAAACTTCATTTTCCTTAGTGCTGTTTTTATTTCTTCTAGGATGGGCTCTTCTACCTCCTCTTTCTTCATAGGCTGTGATTGGTTGGTACAGCTTCTATGATGATTTTGTCATTCAGAAGCTGCTGGAAATATACCATTCTTCTGCCTTTGGTGGCCTGTGGACAGATGAGCAGGATGTTACTGGCACCCTTTATAAATGTTGGCCAATGATTATTTTCTTTATCTTTTTGTCTTTACCTTGCAACCTGATAGAGTTTCTTTGTTCCATCAGCTGAGTCACTTTCCAGAAGATGATACAATGCATTTGAGCACTTGTTTTTTGATATACCAACTGCCCCTTTTCTTTTTCCCCACACTCATTATTTCTTTCTTTGATAACTTCCTGGAAGTCTGCATTCATTTGACAACTTTCTTTTTATATCCTTAATTTCATACTTACTTTGGTTGCATATCTGTTCCATAGTCTTCATATGTGTTGTTCTTCCTGAGGCGCTAGAGCCCTGAGAATATCCTTAAACTCTTGTGCTTTTATTTCAGTCAACTTCCGGGTCTTCTATCTAGCCTCTGTTAATCTTAGAACCTTCACTAGCCACTGTTTGCAGCTCTTTGTGGCCACTAAAAGAGTATGCAGTGGGATAACTGTTTCAGTATTGACTATCTCTTGCTGAATCATGTGTTGGCGACCATCAAGACATTTGCCCGACAGAAATCTAGAACAGCCTGTCCTTCTTTATTCCTGTTATCCTACACCTGTAGACCCATGGAATCCTTGTATCCTTTTCTGTCTGTCCCCTTATTAGCAGTTAAGTTCCCCAGTATCAATACCAATTCACGTTGTCCTATTTTAGCTAACTACTACCTGAATGCACTGAATGGGCTGTATCTGTACAATTTCTTATGAATACGTACATGAAAGTTATTTTCAACATACCTGTCTTTAATTTGATACTTCTTAGAAAAATGTCCATGTCTAGCACAATCTCTGCAAGAGTTAATAAAATCAGGTAAAACTTCCTATCATGTTTACAGCTGCATCTAGTATATAAGGCTTAATTTTACATTGCACCATGTTCCTTCTGGTCGCCATTACTGTTACTATACGTGGTCACATGACTCTATCATATTTGTTGTTTATGCAACACAGTTTCACTGTATTTCTTTTATATTTGTCTGACATATTATCTTACACACATCATTTTATTCAGCTAATTAGTCTAACCATATCCTGTTAATTGCACTTGTTCTTCACACATTGAAAACTTGTGATAAGGTCAGTGGTGCTTTTCTTAATAGCCTGCCCCTTGTTTCTTAATTTTCTGTACCTCTAACTCTTATTAATGAATCACAATGCTCACTAAATTCTCAGCTTTTGGGTTTGTTTTTGGGATCAGTAAAATAAGCATCTATAGTTCCTGTAAGAATAATAATGCATTATGCAATTGCAAAGAACAAGTAGTAAATAAATAGTGCATTTCTTCGAGGCTCACAGTACTTCTTGAATTTCTGTCTTACTGCTGTTTTGTCTTCCTTCATTTCAATAACAAAGAGATGAACATTTTCTGGGCTAACTTCCCTCATTGACATGCAGAAATGTAGCACACTGTGACTTTTTTGTTTTGGGAGGTTGCTAATCTTCTCAGGGTGACAAATAAATAGATTTTTTGATCCAAATCTTCCAGTTTTCTACTGTTCCTTTGAAATGAGGGAATTCGTAATGGCTGCAGTTTCCACACTGAAATTTATACAACTTTAATTACAAACGCATAACCTGTTGAAAGTCATTCCCCGGGATTCAAGAAGCTCGGCGCAAGGACTGTTTTAGCCTGGCGCCGAGCGTCCACACTACAGATGCTGCAGCAGCGCCATATGAATATATATGAGGGTGCGCCGCCGCACCCTCGACATGCACAGGAAATGTGTGCGAGTGCAGGGAGCATGTACAAGTGCTCTACAGAGGCGTAAATATGCCCCAACAGTTGCAAAACCTACTATGCCTAGTAGTAGAGCCCGCCTCTAATAGTAAGTCAATAATTCAGTGTCCGTGGATACCGAAATGTATGCTAAGCATAAAAGAGTGTCCACGAACAGTGAAATAAAATTGAAGTAATAAACACACAAGCACGTAGTGGAATGTTAAGCCCTGTCCCTAGAACTTTTACAATTAGATTCCCCATGTCCCTATTATACATTTGAATTTCTGAAATATCGGTGTAAGCAAAGCGTAGCGTGTTTGCACGTCGCTGCCCTACGCCGAGTGTAGCTTACACATCAAATTCATTCAAATAGAGAAAAACATGCAGAATCAACGTAAATGTCAATAGTGTAGCATTTAAAGCATCCGCCTAATGAACAGGCATTCACGGTTCGAGCCCAACAATAGCAAATATAATTTTCCATGTGAATGAATGGTGTTTTGCTGTAAAACTGACATAAGAGTATCGCATGAGATATTTAACTTAAATATCATTCAAGCAAAGTGGCAGTGTCATAATGAATACGGCACTAGTAAGCAGGTGTAAGCACAAATAAGCAGCAGTGAACACATATAAGTACCAGCAAGCAAGTCTGAGTGCCTTGCACGTGTCTAAACAGTGTCCAGCATAGGAAATGTATATAAGAATGTACAGATATATAATATATATATATATATATATATATATATATATATATATATATATATATATATATACATATATATATATATACATATATATATACATATATATACATACATATATATACATATATATACATACATATATATATATACATATATATACATATATACATATATATATATATATATATATATATATATATATATATATATATACACACATATATATATATATATATATATATATATATATATATATATCTATGAAGAAAGAAACGATGTAACAATAAAGCATACAAAAGGAATGAGAAGGTAATCAACAGCAACCCCAGTAGTATATAGCGTTGTCAACGTATGTTATATCAAGCTGGGCAGGAGTGAGCAAAGTTCTGCTACTCACACCATATGCAGAATATTACCAGTGGGAGTAACATTGTTGATCTGCTAAGTCTACTTTACACACAGAGGGTAGTTCCTGGTGGGACTACCCAAAAATTGATAGGTTATTTGGCCATCCGACCATTACACAAGCAAGGGCAGGTATGTTCAAGGACTAAATGGTGGGAGAGCCTGAGAATACATGGGTTGGGACAACATACGTGTAGGGCTCCTAATGCCCAGGAGAGGGCAATGTGTGGATGTGTGTCATGGCTGCGATAACAACTGGACAATGGATGGTATGCATGTATGTTGAACTCAAGTGGGGTGGAGGAACTATGGGTATGAAATTATGGAGCCAGGCATGCCAGGGTTGGATGGGCTGGTTCTAATTGGACCACCCGTGAAGGTCAGCGAGTTCGTTATAAGTATATATGCATACACACATGCAGACATCAGTATGTAGAAGTACATTCTCTGTAACACAGTCATTCCATTTGCAGACATAAATAACATGAATGTGCCCTTACAAACCTTGACAGTAGATAGAATAATAGGTTGTGCATAAGAGGGAAGGGATGAAACTGCTAAAACGCAAAAGTGTGTACAATGTCCGAAGTCAGTGCTGTGATGAAAATAATCAAATGTGAGAACTTTCCCACACATGGAATCATTCCTGTGATCTGCCTGCTACGGCAATGCCAATTACTAAACCGGTCTAGTTGTAAAAGAAATACGCCGAACACATACATAATTAGGCTCTCATGTGTAATGTGTGCGTTACCACATAGTCATACTTATTAATTTATTGTAGTGTCATGTTAACAGGAGTAAGGATATAATGAAGTATAGAGTCTAATCTTGACATAAACACATGCGTGTTCCATGTGGGACAACTCAAAAATTGTGAATAGTGTCCTTTTGGTCGCTCATGTCACCAATGTTTGTGGATTAAAAGTTTGGGAGTTCTGAGGATACGTGGAGTGAGTCAACCGAAGGGATGTGTCTATAGTAGTAGAGAGTGGCCAGTGTGTAGTGATGTGGATACACCGTGAATCTAACTGGAGAATGGATGACTGCAGTGTTAGGGAAGCGTTGGGGTGGGTGTTTGGGGAACCAGGAGCCATGGGTATATGGGTATATATGCAAATGAAGCAGCACAGCAATAGTGTATTGGTTAGAGCAACCGCCTAACAAACAGACATTCCCTTTCCGAATCCCACTGCATCACATACCATTTACCATCGGTAAACTGTACATGAACATATTGCGACATCTGTCCATTATATAACCTGCAAAATAACAATTAAAAGTTAACTGGAGCGAAGTGTCAGTGTCATAATGAATAAGACACTAGAAATCAGGTTTAAGCATATATAAATACCAGTAAGTGTGTGTAAGTGCGTTTGCGTGGGGTATGCATTGCTTTACAGACATATATATAGATATATATATATATATATATATATATATATATATATATATATATATATATAAAAAAATATATATATATATATATATATATATATATATATATATATACATATGTATACATATATATGTGTGTATATATATATATATATATATATATATATATATATATATATATATATATATATAATTTATTTATTTATTTATTTCCAGTTTGATAACCATGGATGTCCACTGGGTCCGAAAGCCCATTTTCAGTGGAGGCCCGGGGAGCCATATTACAAACAAATTGTACACTTAAACAATTTACAAACAAGCAAAAAATAAAATTTTATACAATTTTATTGTTAGCACAGAAAAAAGCAAAAATGAAATACATATACATTTGAAATGCAAAAGAAGTAAATCAGAAGAGAAGTGTTGGAAAGAGGTGGTGCAAAGAAATAAAGGAGAATAAATGCCAGG
>NC_056733.1:1179706308-1179746308 GCF_019279795.1 Protopterus annectens | reverse complement strand
GATGGTTTAAGGTTAGTTTAATTGTTAGTACAGGTAGAAGACATAGTACAGTAGAGAAGGAAACAGAATGGTTTGAGCAATATAGTACAGTAGAGAAGTGAAGTAAAAGGGAATGGGTAAAGTGAAAAATCAGTCAGGGTTTGTGCAGGGACAAAGCCAGTGAGTTTTAAGATGCTCTTTGAGATGTTTTTTAAAAAGATGTGTGGAAGAGAGAGTAGAAAGTTCACTTGGAAGCTGGTTCCAGGCTTTTCCCACTGTGTTAGTGAATAGAGAGTCCCCAGCTTTGCTGTTAGATTTAATAGTGGAAACTAGAATCTTATTTGTTGAGCGAAGAGTTGTAAGGTTTTTGTAAGGGGTAGTCAGATTAGTGAGGATTGGGATATTATTGGGGTGGTAAAGTATCTTTTGGGTTATAGTAAGTTGATGACAGAGTAGTTGGTGCTGCAGTTCTAGCCATCCCAATTGTTTGAGGTTGAGACAGTGGTGGGTGCTGAAAGGGTTGACAGTGGCGAATCTGGCTATGTTATTATAGCTAGTGACAAGTTTGTTAAGGTTGTTTTTAGAAAGATTAGTATAAATGGCAGAAGCATAGAACAGGGTAGAGATCAGGTGGGTCTGGGCAATAGTGGCTCTGGCTGTTGGTGTAAGGAAGGGTTTGATTCTATACAGGGAACCTAGTGTTTTGTTGACAGATTTTATGGTAGTGTTGATGTGATCGTCATAGCTAAGGTTGTTGTCTATGTTTATGCCCAGGAGATGGGTTGTAGTATCAGGGGATATGGTGGTTCCATTGTTAGAGGTTATTGTAAAGTGAATTTGTGGTGATTTTTGAGTAGGAGCAAAGAGTAATAATTTTGTTTTTTGGGGGTTCAGGAGGAGGCAGTGTTGCATGAACTAATTTTCCACAGTATGAAATACAGTTTGGGTGAGGGTCTGCAGTGAGGTTGAGGACCTAGCTGAGAAGATTAAAGTAGAATCATCACATATTGTATCCAGGTGGCTTGAGGAATTTTAGTATTTAGGTCATTAATAAACATTGAAAAGAGAAGAGGGCCTAGGATTGAGCCTTGAGATACTCCAATGTTTACAGGGAGGGGAGTTGAAAGCTTATTGTCACAAAGGACTGCTTGATGTCGGTTGTCTAAATAAGATATAAACCAGAGTAGTGCCTGTGCGTCCAGTGAATAGGCTTTTAGTACCTCAATAAGCAGATTATGGTTGACCATATTGAAGGCTTTTGAAAGGTCGATAAATAGTATGGAGGAAAGAGAGTTATTGTTACGATTTTTGTTTATACAGTCAGAAAAGGATAGCAGGGCAGTTGTAGTACTATGGAATGGTCTGAAGCCATGTTGGCAGTTAGCAAGTAAATTGTTGTGGAGGTGGTGGTCAAGTAGTTGTTGGTGGATACATTTTTCCATTATTTTAGCTATAGGAGAGTGTAGGGCAATTGGTCTAAAGTTGGAAATATCAGTTGATGTCCCACCTTTATGTAGAGGGATGATGTGAGAGACCTTCCATATAAAAGGGATTTTACTTTCTGTAATAGTTCTATTAATAAGGATAGAAATAGGGTAGGCAATGGCTTTAGCTGCAATTTGCAGGTATTCTGCTGGTAGACAGTCAGCAGAAGGGGTGCATGGCTTGAGTTTTTGTAGGAGGTTACAAATGAGGGATGTAGGTACTGGTTGTATGTGAAAAGAAGGAACTGGATTTGTTGTGGTATTAGGTGGGAGGGAGCTAATGGGTGGTAGAGTATTAGCTAGAGTTTGTATGGCTTCTGTAAAGTAGTTGTTAAAGGAATCAGTGATTAGCTTAGGGTTATTGTGGGTGATTCCTGATGGGGTAGGAGTTTGGAGTGCCCTGGTTGAAGTAGTTTGTTCATAGCTGACCAGAAAGTTTTGTGTTTTTTTGTTTGTGGGTTTGTTGGAGGTGGAGGTAAAAGTTTTTTTGTCTAGCAGAATTACTAGTTTGGTGGCATTTCTTAATTGTTTAAAGTAAAGGTGATCTGATGGGCTTTTAGAGGATCTCCAGTTGGCCCAGATTTTATTTCTTAGGAGGATTTTTTGCCTAGTTTGTTTTGTGAGCCATGGGGCAGTTTTGGTCTTGATTCGGGAGGAGCGATAGGGGGCATGGTAGTCTAGGATTTGAAGGAATTTAGTATTAAAGTAGGTCACTGCTTCATCAAGTTGAAGATGGAGCAGTGGTGACCAGTCACATGCCTTCAGTTCTGTTTGGAAGTTCTCAGGGTGAAAGTTTTTTTAGAATGGGAGGTTTTGAAAATAGTAGCATTGGGGCTATGAAATTTTTGTTTAATTATATAGGTTGGAGCATGGTCACTTATGTTATCTGGAAGGGTTCCTGATTTATAAGTAGTAGATTGACTATTTATGAGGATCCAGTTTAGTGTGGTTTCTTTACCACTTTGTGGGTTCTAGTAGGAGTGGTTATCATTTGTGAGACACCATAAAGATTTATGTGATTAATGGGATTGGGGGACCTACAGGTAGCCCAGTCTATATTAAAGTCACCTAACAATGGTTTCCTGGGGTATGTGGGTAGATAGGCCACTAAGTATATTTTCTAGTGTACTGATGTTGTTTCCGGTGGGAAGATAGGAACAGATTATATAGATGGATTTATAGTTATTGATTTGAAATTTAGCTGTATGGGGTTTCTGCAATGGAGTTTGTGGGAAGTGGCACATTGAAGAGCGATACTTGGAGTTCTGATTTATAAAACATGGCTATCCCCCACCCTTTTTGGTAATATGGTCATATCTCAGGATGTTATATCCTGGGGGGGTAATCTCATAGTCTGTGGTTGAAGGTTTAAGCCAAGTTTCAGTAATACAGAGGATATCAAATTTGTGTACATCTAGGAATGCATGAAGATGGGATATTTTATTGTTAATGCTACGGATGTTAAGGTGAGCTATCAGGAGGGAGTTAGATGAACTTGTTGGGGTAGAGGTGGTATGGGGTTTTTGGTTTAATGGGTCACTGGGAAGTCTTGTATTGGGGCCAGGGTTTGGATGGCTATCACCATCTTATAGGGGATGTTGTTGAGGTTTTTGCATTAGTTTTATGATTTTATAGTAGTTGTTAGGGGGTTTCTTGTCATGGAAGTAAGTGATATGGGTAGATCTATGGTACTTTGGAAGTATATAGTTAGAAGTAGCGGTTATGTTAATGTGGTTGAGGGAATTTATATGTGATACTGGTTGAGTTAGTCGGTAGGGGTGGTGCTGTTTAAGCAGAAAAAAATGTTCAAATAAGGTTAGTGTGAATGCTAGAGTTAGGGAAGCTAGAATAGTAGGTAAGAGTAGGAGGTATGTGTAAATAGAGTTATGTTTAGAGGCCATTGGGTTGAATAGGAAAGGGTGGTGTGAGATGAAGGAAGGTGTCTTGTATTATGTAGAAATAAAGGTGTCTAGTAACAGGTGAAAATAAAGGTGACAGAAGGAGGGAGAGAGAGTTGTAAGAGGTAGTGTGGACTGAAGAAAAAAGTTTAATATGAGTTATTATAAGGTTACTATATGAAAGGAAGTTAAGTTTAGTTGGTAAAAACAAGAGGTTATAATAAGGACAGGTAAGGGGGAGGGTGTAAAGGTGTTAAGTAACATTAAGGAATTATTGTTGTTGAGGGAGGGGGTGTTAAGTGGAAGTAGATTGTGACAGGTAGATGAGGGGTAGGGGGTGTGGCTATGGAAGTGTAAAGCTAACAGCACTGGGGGGTGGGTGAGAATTTGGGGTAGGGTAGGGGAGTGTAGTGAGCCCGCATGGTGAATGGAGCGGGTTAGAGCAGGTAGAGGAAGAGTTAGCAGAGAAAATCAGAGAGTAGCAGGTTCCAGGTACAGTGAAGGTGGTCAGAGGTAAGTAGAGTTTGGTACAGCAGGTTGGAGGTAGAAAAGGATAGTGGAGTGGGAGGAAATAGAAGAGGTATAATGGAGCTAGAGGGTGTGAAGAGAAAGGGATAAGAGCAGCAAAACAATGCAGGAAGATTAGCAGCTAGTCAAGGGGAAAAATCTGAGAGAAGATCCAGAGAAGAAAACTAGGGAAAGTGGGGGAATAGTTATAGCCTAAAGCTAGCTTGGAGTGCCACTTAGTGGGCAGAGAGCAGAATACAACAAAGTAACTGTGATAAAGGTAGCAGGTAGGGGTGAAACAGATAATGGGACAAGGGGGTATGGGAATATGGCAGTAGGAACACAGATAGAGAGGAGTATGGCTGCTGGTTTCCTGACTCAGTGGCTTAAATACTATCTCTACTTGGTACAGGATAAATTACACAGAAACAGTCTACAACCTGTACTAGGTAAAGTGTAAACTTAAACAGATACACTTGAAGAAGTAGGACTTGGGTGTAGCATACTTTCTCAATCCGTTAGAAACAGGGAAGAAAACAAATCACTGGGGCAGCAGAAATCTTTGGCAAGGCATTGGGATGGCTGGAATTGGATGAAAGGGGTCCTTAAAGACCAGGCAGGTCCTTTAGTGCAGGATAGGAGGTACAGAGTGACACCTTTCCTCCAAACGTCAGGTACAAAGATATGGGTTCCAAAACCCAATTACTTGTTTGTATTGAAAAGTGTCAGTTCCCATGTATTAGCCAGACAGGTGCAGATTGTAAGAAGACACACCAATAATATGAATCAAACTCAGGACAGGCTGCGGATTCCGTACAGTCGAACGGCATGCTTTCGCCTAATGGGCAGTCATTCCCGATACTGTAGGAATGTAATCCGATGTAATAGGCATCACAAGGTAATATCTTAGTCCTCACTGCCACCCAGGGGTGTGGGTGTCAGATGCAAACACCAAATGCAGTGCATTTGCAAGTGCGGGAGCAAACGGGTGTAAGCCTGTTTGGTCACCAGTATGCAAGTATTACACTGGTGAAGCAATGTAGAGGCTAACTGAGTGTAAGCTCCATGCAAACCCATGCACACCCGCTCACAACTGCTTTAATGTGCCTTAATCACTCCATATCCAATGGCCTTGCTCTGCCCAGCAACAAAATAAATGGCCTCTGCAAGGCTCAAAACCAGGACCCTGCACACATAGCTATTTTGATTCACCACTAAGCCATGGCAGATATACAGATATTGGATTTTATCACAAACATATCATCCAGTGCAGTCATTCAACAGTATAGGAAATTTATTCCATCATCTAGAGGTATGTGTGTGTGCTTATGTCCAGATATAGATACATACATATATATATAGATATGTCAAGAATATCCAATGTGATAACAAAGCATTACAAACGAATGCAAAGGGAAACACCAGCAACGCCCGTATTATGTAGTGGTGTTTTCCTATATAATATCAAGACTCCCTCAGACAGATATGTTCATTAATACACGCAAACATTTGTACATTGGCCAAAGACATCACTCTGTGCATTTTATTTACATTAACATAACAGTTCCTGTCCAATCATTATGTGAGAACAGTACTCTTGTAAGTTGCTGTGTGCGACATCATCATCATGAAAAAGGTAAATGGGGTAAGCATAGAGGGACCGGTAGGGTTGTGTGTACAATGGGGTCATCTGCATCACGTGTACCTGGAACCTTTAGGAGTCATGTGCATACCAGGATCATGTGCCTGAGAGACAGGGATGAGGACAACTGGAGTATGTTGTGATGCATATTAAAAGGGTTACATGTATCCAGTGGACATGTGTGAAATGGACAGCTATTTATGGGGCAAATGTTGTTCTAGGAACCAATTGGCCTTTTGTTTCCGTAGGGTGAGAGTGGGATGTGGGGGAAGGAGAGTAGGTATGCTCGTGGAGAATAGGTTGGGTAGGATGACAGACAAGACAGCATACAGGGACGGTATATGACACATGTGGGGGGATACACCTTGGACAGGGAGGGGTGTTCGGCAGTCACAAGCCTATGAGCCCCCAGATGAAAACAGTGGGATGGAGGTCCCCAGCCATGGGCAGCCACTACTGCACCAAAACAGCCGCAAAGGTGGCAGTGCTGGGGGCTGTCTAGGAGGGGCAAGCTCACCCTGTAAATGTGACACTCTGCCCTCGAGCTGGCGTATCTGGCCTTGAAATCCCTTATTGAGCCCCCTACGCACCACGTCCGGGAATGTACGACAGTGGACATGTTCCTGTCTGGAACTGCTCTCAGGAGGGATAGCCCCATCCTCAGTGGCGGTTCCACCAGAAGGTGGTGCAGAGCCAACAGAGGTGGCGGTCCAAGGCTGGGCCACAGATGTGCTGGTGCCCAGTGCCATGGCCAGCTGAAGTGGGACAGGAGGTTCTGCCGGGATCTCTGAACCCATACAGCCTATGGTGTTGCAGTTTAAACACAGATACGACTTAGTAATAGTCAACAGCATTCAGGATTACTTATAACAGCATGCATAGATATGACCATCAACCCAACACAATAGATGGTATACATTTGCAGAGGGAGCACAACACATGCATATATACTGCATGACATCTGTACAAAGGTTAGAAGACTTGTGACTGCAGCTATGAACAGTGGCCCATTATTGGCATGTCACTGAGAACCCCAGACAGTGTCTGTTATACCACAGTTTCATGTGACATATGTCCAATCAGGGATGTGATGGCAGTAACTCATCACTATCACCATATAGTGACTGCAATCCTCACACTATGCTCCTGCAGTTCACAGATTTGTGTTCAATGAGTAACACAGGAAACAAATGGTTACACACACTGACCAGTCCACAGATGGCCCTACAGATGGGGGTCCCTCACAAACAGAGCACTGTCTTGTCAGTTGTAAAACATGCAGAATAGCCATTACCACACACAACTTGTCAAACTGGCAGTAGTCTCAATGAAGCATAGCTACACTTACATGCTGTAGTCATGTCTGGCACATCACCCTCCTGTCTTTAGGCTATTTCCCACTGTGTATGTTGTTTGAGGAACATCCAGATATAATCTGTGATGCCATTTACCAAACACCAGATCCAGGTACCATTCACAGCGACTGTCATGGGCAAACACCAACATGATGTTCCTAGATATTGTACTGTGTTTCCATGCAATTGGCTATGGGAACATCATCACAGCTGTTCCACATGCAATCAGCTAGAGGAGGACTGCAATAGGTGCAGAGGCCATCACCTGATCATGACCATCACTTACAAAACACAAGCTGCTGCAGAGCAGGTGTACAACTCCACATCCACCAGAGAGTGTGTGGGAGGGACAGACAGAGGCAAAGTACATCAAAGAATGGCTTGGAGACTAAAACCTAAGCATCGTCTGTCACACACCTACCAGTACAGGGGCTCAAACCCCTGACTGACTAGTCATTACTATTACAAGTGCATGCAGATACTCCATGTGCCACAAAGCTGACATGCATGTGTGCTGTAAGAACATATATGTGTGCTGGTGAGTGACATCTGCAACAGAGATATAGTAGACATACATTAGATGTAGCACACATGGCTGTCCACATGAACGAATGTCATTGTCAACACAACCACACTCTCTAATTGACTCACATTGACACAATTTGCCAGGCCCACAAACACACTTCCTAACTACTTAGTTTGCCACACTACAGTAATGCACAGGTACTACATGCAGCAGAGGGAATATCCGGAGGTTCTATGGGCTAGGGCATGTGAACGTGTCTGACATCAGTCGGTATGCCAATGGGAGTTATACTGGGTGTGACTGTGGTTGGGAGCATCATACCCCACATGCAGACACAAGGTGCCAGTACTGACATGCATGTGTGCATTGCTTCATGGGTGTGTAGTGGTTGGCTGTGCAAGATGGCTGTACAAGGCTGGGTGAGGGGTAATCCTTGGCATCACACCACCTGACAATGGTGTGCAGTGTGGTACAGGGGTTTAGTGTCTGCAATGTCCCACACAGATGGGTATTGTATGAACTTTCCTGACATCCTGGTTACCATTATGTATGGCCATAGCTTTGCAATGCATGCCATGTCTGTGTTTGATAGTCCTTAACATGGACATTGCCTGGGATGTGCACATCTCACAATAATGTACAGTGACATGTACAAGTGTACCTGGTTTGACTGGCACATGTTATGTACACAAACTGTTATCCTCAGATATGCCTATACTGGCCTGGTGTGGCAGGACCTGCTTATAGACAGCAGGTTGACCCTGCACTTGCACTGATAGTATGATACAGGTATTCCCTGGTGTCAGTGGCATTGGTCCATACAGGGGACATTTGTAAGGCATTGTATGGCCTCTGTGGATCACATTTGATGGCACCACATATGTTGCAGGCATCCAGTGGGGAACATAGTGAAGGCACATTGTCCGCAATTATGTGCCTATTGTACTGCTGTACAGGGTGCCATGCCTTCTGCAGCCCACTGCAATCACACCATGCTTACTATCTGTCATCAATGTGCAGGGTACAAGCAACATAGCGGGATATTCTAAGCAAGTGTCTTTGTGTATGCCACATGGGTTCAGAACATATTCCGGGTAATAGTAGGGCTGCATATTTTGTTCACCAGGCCTTTTGCCAGATGTAGGGTTATGGCTTGCCAACGCAGTCCCTTGGCTGACTGACATCTGTACTCCTCGTGAGGTGGACATTGTGACATATAATATGGACACCATATAGGAAAACTACAAAATCCGCTCCCCAACATGTCCAGTGGTTAGACACTCACAGCCACCTCCAAACAGGCTCTGACTGTCAAACACACACACACACACACACACACACACACACACACACACACACACACACACACACACACACACCTGCCATGTCTTGGAAAAGAACCCCTACCTAATTAGTGTATTACACTACAGCATTACACAGTTACAGCACGTGCTACAGAGATTACTGGGTTACAGCAGTCCCAGAGGTGTATTACTAGGTGGGTGACAACAGCAGGATTGCCAAAGGTGGTTATGTGAATTGTAAAGAGTGTGCATACTCTAAAAAGCATTGTTCCTTTCTCAGGCAGACAGAGACACACACACACACACACACACACACACACACACGTGACCTGTCTGGGATTAGAACACCTATCAAACTAGTTTAACACACTACAGCAATACACAGTTACAGCACGTGCCATGGAGATTACTGGGTTACAGCAGTCCCAGAGGTGTATTCGTAGGTGGGTGACATCAGCAGGATTGTCAAAGAAGGGCATTTCAAGTGTACTGTGAGTTGTAAATGTCTGTTACCTATGTGTACCTGCTGCTTACTGTCACGAAAACACATTTACACCTGCTTACAACTGCCTTATGCAGTCCTAATTGACAGTATCAACAAGGCTTGCAGGTCTTGAACCCTGGACCATGCACACTGAGATCACTAGATGTACCATTAAGCCATCTGGGTTGTATACATGTTGCATGGAGTCTATAATGCACATATTACTGCAGATATTCCATAGTACAGAAAACAAATGGGACATATTCCTGAATGTACTGTACTCTGTGAAACAACAAAGACAAGTCTACATCTGTACAACTGTCATAACTACATATATATATATATATATATATATATATATATATATATATATATATATATATATATATACATACACCTACGGGATGTGTACACACACACACACACACACACATATATATATATATATATATATATATACATATACACAGACACAGCTATAAATATATATATATATATATATATATATATATATATATATATATATATATATATATTTATATATATATATATATATATATATATATATATATATATACATATTTATATATATATACACACATCTGAACACCCTTTGTGACACAGAAAGGTTCCAAAGGAACTGACGTGTACACAAAACAGAGGCATCTCTTATGTTATAACATTTAAATCTTAAGCAGTTCACCAGAGAAGGGATGGTTGTTGTGTATGTGGAGTTTGGGGTGGGGAATGATGGCTAATGTAATCTACCCCGGGGATTGTGGAGTTAGGGTGGGGGAATGATGGGTATGGACTTACATCCCAGCGACCACTTCTGTGTCACTGCTCGGCAGTGGCACAGGAAAATAACATACCCAACTGTAGTCATGCTTGACTGTGTATTCTTTACCATTCCTAACTATGTAATACTTTGTAGACACCGGTCTCCACAGATGGTTACCATGGTGTGCTAAAAGACATTACTTGTGTATGCCTGGCTACAGGGTAGTCACGCACACAAACACACACACACTTGCAAGTATTGTGCATACACGTCTTGACTATGTAAATGTAACTAGTACAGTGGTATGCAGTTGGGGTATGTGCCACAGAACACATACAATTACACTTACTCTGATTCCACTTCTGAGCTGCGTGACATCACAGGACCAATTATTTGCATTGGGGAGGGGGGAAGAGAGAGGTTTAGCAGTTGACAAGGATAAAGGCCAGTGCAAAAGGAAGTATCTCTTTGGAATGCAGCAAAACTCACTGTCATGACAGGATGCAGTCAAAAATACACACACGCAACCACACCCAGCCATTTGCTGACACACACACCCAGGCATTTGTTGACACACACACACACAAACACACTCAACCATTTGCTTTCACACACACTCAGGCATTTGCTGTCACACACACAAACACAAGCACACAGTTGCCAGTGGTGGGATCAGAACTCCTGCCTATCTACAGATCACTATTACAGTACTACACAGTTAAGAGATGCACCACAGAGATTACACATTCAAAGGCAGTCAGACTCCCCTTCTAAGATTGAGGACAACAACAGGGAGACTGACAGTCACAAAGTACATAGCTGTAAACCTGTGTGTTTAAAGTAGGTGTCCATTACAACCTGTATGCCCAAACAAGACACATCATCTGCAGGTAGGCCTGAGAGGTATAGTTTTAGCACAACAGGAACCTGAACTGGAGTATGGCCATCTGTGGAATGCACAACTACTATCACTATACAGGGTTACAATGGGCATGCTCATACACTTAGTAGCACAGGGCCGTTTGGGATGCACTATGACTACAACTACACAAGGTTATACTGGGCATGCTCATACACTTAGTAACAAAGGGCTTGTTGGATGCACTGGCTCAAATTATACAAGGTGGCAGTGGGTATGCTCATACACTTAGTAGCACAGGGCTGTTTGGGATGCACTCCGATTCTAACCACAGAAGGCCACAGTGTGCATGCTCATACACTTACACATACAGAACACATTGTAATGGACTCCTATTGTAAATACACAGGTTTACAGCTATGTACATCTTACCTGTCAGTATATATGCACATCATACTGGTTTACTACCTGATACCTGTATGTGGCCCGTAAATAATATATCTGTGTCTGTGCTGTGTGATACACATGCATACATGTACAAGAAGTACTGACATATATATGTTAAGTATACACATTCATGCATGTGTGGACGTGACAGACAATAGGTTACCTGGGTCACACAGGCAGATGTTACCTACAGCATGTGTCACACACCCTGCTGCCCTGAAAGGGATACATTGATAGCAGGTTGTGGACAGTGGCATTATACATGGAACAGTGGCATGTGCAAGCATAATGTGTGAGCCACATTGTGTAATGGTACTGAAGTGCAGGTGTCAAGATAACCTCTCCCGTCTGTGTTAGTAGTTGTCATTATTAGCAGGACTACTACCCTAAGTATATCTAACATTGGTCATATACACAATTTCTGCTGCTGTCCATCACCTTACATGAGGCATTTGTTACCAAGCACATTACTGCCACTCACAGTGATGTCATGGTACGAGTGGCAACTGCTAGATGAAAACAATGAGCCAATGTCCTGCTGTTATTATGAGGTTGTCCAGTGTCTGTCATTCCGGGCTGTCATGACTGAATGACAAGCCTTCAACACAGAGCACATACATCCATGTTTCACGTGTGTGTAGATAATACCTAGGTCACATTTACCCATATAGATGCATACCAAGACAAATGTCCTACACCCAGAAGTAACACCCTGACACCTACAAGACAATTGCATTGGATGCATATGCTAACCAGTGCTAGATGTGTGGCTTTAGTAATCCATTTGCTCAATGTAGAACCTATAATGGGGAATACTGACATCTGTGCAGTGAGGAACACCTGGCTGAAGGCTCTGTAGTGCACAATTGCACTCCCACCATATAACTCAGATCCAGACATGTGGGCCATAACAGTGGTATGGACCATTCCAGGTGGGGGTGTACCCATATTCATAAAGGCTACTCACATGTAAAGACCACTACTCTGACATAATGCATCACAGATGAGTCAGGCATGGGTGACAGTGGCAAATGCTGCATTCTAGGTAGTATCCTCATATACATCCACCTCCTTGTCCCCAGACTACCAACACACATCCATATCTGGTATGACATAGTATGGTAGACCACCAGATAACCCCTGATTGGTGAACTGTACCTAGGCCTACATCAGCTGTGCAATGTATCCATGTACAGACACAGCTGCATAATGTGTTATGCAATGCAATAATACCACTGTTTGTAACCAGCTCAATTGTACACATACCAGGGTCCCTCAGATGTTGTCAGCATTAACACGGTCAACTATTGCTATACACCAGTAAACAACACCCTCATGGTTGGATATGACCTAACTGTACCTGCTCTGGATATGTACATCCCACACTCATACAACATAAATGACATTACCATAGCTTTCATTATCCTTTCTACATACAGTTGGCTACAGTCATTACACACATGCACAAGGCAGATAGCATGCTAACAGTACATAAGGTTTGATATCTATGTTAACAGAGGTCATATTCCCTCTCTACTGGTCACCCATGACACCTATCATATCATACAACACCCCATGTGGCATGTATGTCTTTAGACATGTCCACCTAATGCAATGCCTACAAACATACCCAAATAACAGGATCATAGTACCTACACAAGGCCTGTATTGACAGACTCAGGCAAATCCAGCTCTGCTCTGTATGTTCCTGAGTAGTCACAGGTGATATGTTCATGACATGTACAGCCATGTGTGGCCACAGCTCCTATATATACCCCATGTCAACAATTGCAAGCCATGCATGCTGTGTGCTGTCTGGACATTAGCCTTAGTACCACAATAGCCAGTACATGCTGGGGTGAGATGTTTACAAGCCACAGACCTCGCATATACTTGAATGAGTGTACTGCCTAGCTCTAACAGAGCACATTGCTGGCACTCTTCCAGTAAACATGAGGTGTGTGTGGCAAATATGATGTGCTCACTGTTGACCATTACAGTGCCCTGGCTTCACCATGGCACTGTCAAGTAACAGTTTGTAGGAGCATGACATGGAATAATGCTGTGTGTGTGTCTCTCTGATATGTGCTGTTGTCATATATGTACACTTGGCTACTCGGTGAAGGTGGTGGTGTCCTACCAATACATGAATACAACATCTGTTATGGTGTAATGCTCGGCTATGTTTCACACATGGTGTGGGGAAGGTGTGGAATGTATCCTCTTGACCTGCTAGTGCACTTACTGATGTAGACCACATATGTGTACATGTATTGATGTTTGTGTAGATTCCATGTGTGTGCAGTGTCTGATGTCTGAAGGTGACTGTTGTCTTAGTACATCATGCTGTTGCAATACAGCCTCAACATTGCCAACTGTATATGGTGATATGCTCTAAGTACAGTAAGCCGTACATGAGGTATGGACAGATGTTTGGACATGACTACCAAGTGGTGGGCTTCTTTGCAGATGAATGATTACTGAGGACAGCTCACTGGTGTGTTACAACCAGTCCTACAATAACCTGTGTAACTGCTAAGTTCAGGTTTTGTTAACTGAAGTGAAAGACAGACAATGTAGAATGCTGTAAGGGTGACACTGAAGGCAAACTTCATGACACCTGTAACAGTAATACCTCCCCTGTGCATATATTGTGCATATATCAGCACAGTTGGCAAAGGAAAGAGTCAGTAAGCTTTGTACCAGATGCGATAGTGCTGTACGTCTGTAATACCTATCATGAGATAGGCAGGTGTTTGATTCACAGCTCTGGCACGTGTGGGTGTGTGTGTGTCCATATATGTCACGTATGGTTGGGAATACATCCCACATGTTATCACTCTCCTGAACACTGTTGTTGACACCAGTACAGAGTGAAGTGTAGAAAGAAAGGCATAGGCAGGTGGTTGAATCTCACATATGTAAAGTGGCTGCATGTGTATGACATAGGTGTATATCTTTGTGAATGCCACAGTGTGTGTGTGTGTGTGTGTGTGTGTGTGTGTGTGTGTGTGTGTGTGTGTGTGTGTGTGTTTGTGTGTGCATGGCTGTCCATGTGTATGACTGTCCGGTCCCTGGAGTGAGGCTGTATTTTACCATAGTGAAATGTTAATGCCCCCTCCCCCCATCGACTCAATGCATTTTAGCATCCCTGTTGATATCATCAATCATAGATGGGCATTCTAACTGCCTGTTAACATGTACACCCTGGGGTGTGACCTGTTGTTACATAGCCTACTGAAGGACCCCCCTCCCCACATACACTCACTGCACTGTAGTATCCCTGTCAATGTCCTCGATCTTAGGCCATTCTGACAACCTGTACATGTGTAATTTCTGTGGCGCATCTTGTAATTGCGTAGTACTATAATGATGATATGCACATAGGCAGGGGTTCTCATCCGAACACTGGCAACTGTGTGTGTTTGTGTCAGCATGTGTGTTACTGTGTCTGTGAATCCCTGAGTGTGTGGGTGTGTCTGTTTGCATGCTGTCATGGCAGTGGGTATTACTACTGCTTCCCAATGGAGAAGCCACTATTTCCAATGGCCTTTACCCTTGTCATCCAGCATACCATTCTTTTACCTCTTCCCCGCTCTAGGTAACTATACCTGTGATGTCACCCACTATGGATCTGATGGTTTTGAACACAGTAGCTTACTACACAGCTGTCATGCTCTTGGATCATTAGAACAGTAAGCATAATTGAAACATGGGTGAATATAACTGTGATGTGGAAGCTACAAAGTGCATGCAGGTATTGTCATACTGACATGTGGGTAGTCAACATGTACATATGGGACACTAACCACAAACACCAACATCCTTGGCACATGCAACTACACCTGAAAGAAGAAGGCAGAATGTCAAGATCAACATGCTGTTAGTGTTGTTTCACATGATACATACTGTCAAACGTACAAAATGCATTCTAAAATTGTAATACATGGTTTGTCTGCTGCCAGTCAACACTATTCAACAATATTAATGTACAATTGTCTACCTAGTATGTTCACCCTGTGCATCAGACCATATGAGCATGTCACTGCACTGATAGTGTGGATGACAGGGATGCTGCACAGGCATCATCATATGCACAGGGTGAAAATGTTTGCCAGAGGCCTAGGCTGCACCATTGGATGCCATCATGTGTGTGTGTTAGGGCCTGTGATATTATTGGGCATGTGTGGATGTTATATGTGTGTGTATGTTGAGGTGCCCTGCATTTGTTTCCGGTGTGTGTGTATGCATGCACACAGGTCTGGCATGTGGCTGGCCTACACAGGGGTATTATTGACAGCTGCAGACTGTACAAGGCAAGTTTCACAGTTCACAGTGTCCGGCTGTCAAAGGAAAAAACTTCAAAGACCAATACATGTAAGGTTCAGGTTAAGGCACTTTAATTCTTGCAGCAAGGAGACAAAAACATGCATGCAAAAATACAGAGTTTGTCTAACTAAAATCAGGAAGTGAAGCTATTCTTATACTATTCTTACAAGACATTGCCTACTGAAGCTGACGTAGTTAATCACAAGTTTACAATATTGTTTTTCACAGCAGATGCTGCTCATGATTTTCTGCTGATACGATATAACACTTCTAGATTCATGAGAAAACTTTGGAAAAATAACATGGCCTTGGAGACCAGCAGCTAGTTGCAATTTTTTCTACAGTGCTGTGTTACATTTCAAGGTACTCTACTCATTCAAGCACAAAGCAATCACAGATTATAGTTCACATTCTTCAAGCGGTCTTTGTTCCACTTTATCTATCCTTCCTGCAGCTGGCAATGTTCTCATAACACAGACAGGGCTAATTGTCGAAGTTTAATAACATTATAGAAAGCAGTATTGTTCTATTCATTATTTTCCTAATCAAGCAGAAAACCATCTGCTTCTCAGTACATTTCCTAAGACATAAACAAGATTTTAGCTGCGCTGACAAAATACAAGGTCAGAAAGCATTTGCCATTAATATGGATTTGTTCAGTATAAAGCAGAATAAATGTATTAACCCTTTTGGGCTTCTAAAAAGGCACTAATGCACACATATTAATACATATTTTTCTAACATTTCCCCCCTATTAATACTTTTATTCTACTTTCAAAAGCATAAATGATTTGTTTCTTTTCCTAACCTCTTCCATTTTGGATTTGCAGTTAAGAAAGTCATTCAGTTTAACTTATGAAAGCATCTCAGTCTTCAATAGTTCATCAAGCTCAGTACCTTGATATAAGGTTTCAGAAACCGACAAATCTATAAAATCTTTGATCAATATTTTCATGCAGGGGATGCCACAACAAACACATACTCCTAACAGGAGCATTCCTACACAAATAGCAATCAAGATGTTCATTAGGATGGAACCCCACCCCCCCAAACCATTTCTGGAAAAAGTCCGTCAGTGGGTTTGGGCCTGGTTTGGTCATGGTCGACACTTGCTGAATCACCTCAAGATGGTTGTCTAGCTCGTGCTGGTTGTCAGGAATATACAAACAGCATTCTTCTTGGATTAAAGTGCACATACCACCTCTCGCCGCTAGGGTGAAGTCAAGAGCCATGCGATTTTGAAGCACCACAGTTCTCATGGCATTCAGTTCATCAGTCACTAATTCGAGAGCAGAAAAAGTTGTATTGCTCATTACTTCGAGGAGTTTAGACAGTTTTCTCAGCTCCCAAATCGATTTCACTGCTCCATATGCTGGTAATATGCCTGCCCATGATATGACAGTGTCACTCAAGTCCATATGTGTTAGTTTATCGACCATGGAATGATGGTTTCTCCAGCCCGCCTCGATCTGTCCCACTGGATTCTCAGGTTTCCTGACAGGTTTCTTGGTGACCTCTCGTGCATTTTGAATTTTACCTCGAGGCAAAACTGCAGTGTGTCATATGGCCGGAACCAGGTAACCCAAAAAACAACTGCCAGACCAATTCTCAGGTAACCATTTATAGGCCTTTTTGCCACATACAAAATAACAATCTTCCACCTTAGTAGTAACTTTACTATTAACATATGCTTGCCCTGCATGAAACATTTTCTTGTTTATTATAGACAGTTACTTAAAAAGAACAGGATTATGTTGTACTTCATTAATTATTCTGTGCATTTATTTAAGAAACGAGTCATAGTCTGTATCACAAATAGAACCTGCATTATTAGCTTTGGTGTAACATTTGTAAGGAACAGTCATATTGCAATTACTCCAACCCACCTGGACAGTATCATTTTTATAAAAACACACAATTCCCTTTTGTGTAACAGGCAGGAGCAATGCTATTTTATCTTGTGATTTAACAGTCATAGTATCATAAACCAAGTTTTTCCAGGTCTCATTGACCCCTAGCGGGATTGCAGTCATTAATAATCCCCCGTATGCTGTTGGTATAGCTGTACAAACCCAACAATTTGAAACATTAAAAGTCTCTGCATACACATGTTTGATCGCTTGGTAAGTGTTAAAGTTTGGATGCCAGTCTATGAGTAACGCATCGCATTTATTCAGTTTAGCTTGTGTGGCTGGAAAAAAGGAAAGGTCACAACAAAAAGATCAATGTCACCAGTATAGTTAATAGGATGATCATGCAATATTTCTGTGGTTGCTCTGCATTCCTGTATGCTCTGGATTTTGTCATTTTTACTCTTGTGGTGTAACAGTAACAAGATTTTTATCTAGCTCAAAGTTTTTAACCAGTTTACAGTGTATCAGGTGAATCCAGGATGCTCGCTCTGCGATCTTGACTGCAGTGGGTGTTGACAGTAGCACTTGGTATGGCCCTTCCCACTTCGGTGTCATCCAGTTTTTTCTCTTGATGACTTTCACCCAGACCCACATGCCTGGGACTACTGCTGCTTACGATGGTCTGGTTTGTTCCTTATCTGAAACAGAATTAAACTGCAAAAAGTGTTTAGAATTCAACATTCTCCTCATATACTCAGTGAGTGTACAGTCGGCTTCCTGATCTGCAGGCATGAGAGGTTTCCACTGAGGTATATAATATGCCCTCCCAAATAACTTCTCAAAAGGAGTCAATCCCTTTGCATTCTGAACAGTTCTCATGCTCAACAGTGCCAGGGGCAGACAATACACCCAATTTCTATGTGTTTGCTCAATGAGCTTCCTTAATTTATTTTTTAACGTCCCATTGTACCTCTCTACCAACCCTGCAGATTGTGGATGATACGCACAATGATTTTTCAAAGAAATTCTGAAAAACTTGCTCAGTTGTTGTATGGTTTGGTTCACAAAATGTGTGCCATTGTCACTGTAGATCTTTTCCGGTATGCCAAATCTAGGAATAATTTCTTTAACAAGGGTTTTCACAACAGTAGCTGCGTCTGGATTTTTGGTCGGAAAAGCTTCCACCCTTTTGGAAAACATATCTACAATGACAAGACAATACTTCTTATTTTCGCATTTGTTCAGTTCCATGAAATCCATACAGATAGTATGGAACGGATATGGCGGTGCAGGAAAACTCCCCTACTTGGGCTTTAACGCCCCTTGTGCATGAGGTTTATTACAAACATGACATGACAAACAAAAATTTTTAGTGTAGTTTATAAATCCATATGTTGTGAACACTCGGTTCACTAACTGTACCATCCCCCCTGTTGAGACATGGCATTGCCCATGGCTCAACAAAGCTGCGTATCTAAACAAATTAGATGGCAATATCGGTTTTCCCTCTTTGGAGATGTACAGCCCTTCCTTGAGAATTGCTCCTTGTTTTATCCATCTTTGTTTCTCAACTTGCGTAGTAAGTGTCTGCATTGTTTTTAACATTTCTAAGTCTAAGATATCAGAAGGTTGTAATTCCTCATTCAAAAGAAATGCTTCTGAAGCTGCCTGCTTTGCAGCTGTATCAGCCCTTGCATTACCTTTTGAAATTCTATCTTGTTGCTTGGTATGAGCTATGGATTTACAAATAGCTACTTTCTGAGGTAACTGAATAGATTCTAAAAGATCTAAAATAAACTGCGCATGATTGATTGATTTGCCAGTAGATGTTATCATTCCTCGATTTTTCCACTGTTGCGCAAAAACATGTACAGTAGAGAAAGCGTACTGGCTATCAGTAAAAATGTTCACACATTTACCCTTTGCTAAGGTACATGCCCGTGTTAAGGCAATCAGCTCTGCCGCTTGTGCAGATAAATTGTGTGGTAAAGATTTTGCTTCTACAATCTCAGTATCAGAGACTATTGCATATCCTACTAGGTTCTGTCCTGTGGGACCCCTTTTGCATGAGCCGTCCACGTAGTATGTCACCTCGGCATCATCCAAGGGAACATCCATAAGATCTTTTCTAGGCAGTGTCTTTTGCTCAATCTCCTGCAGGCAGCTGTGCAGTGTGCCTTCTGCAGGAGTTGGAAGCAAGGTAGACGGATTCAAAGTTGTACATCGTTCAATTGTCATATGAGGTTGGCTCAATAATATAGTCATACAGGAAAGATGCCTAGCAGGAGAAAGATATGCTACTTTTTCTTGCAGTAAAATAATCGTGACTGCATGAGGCACTCTCAATGTGAGAGGGTGGAACAACACTACTGAGGCCGAAGCCTGCACTGCCATTGCAGCTGCGACTACTGCTTGTACACTGTGGGGTAAAGACCGTACCACTGGGTCCAGTTGTGATGAATAGTAAGCAATGGGGCGTTGCTTGTCCCCATGCTGCTGTGTTAACACTGATGTCATATAACCTTGCTTACAATCCACTGTTTGGAAAAAACGTTTATGATAGTTTGGTAATCCTAAAACTAATGAGGATGCTATCAACTGTTTCAATTTGCAGAAAGCAGATTCTGTTTCTGGTGTCCATTGTAATAAATCCTGTGCTGCCATAGGCTTCTTGTATATCAAGTTAGTCAGAGGTGCAGATTCCAAGGCATAGTTTGGAATCCAGCTCCGACAAAAATTGGTCGTACCCAGGAAGGACATCATTTCCTTCTTGGTAGTGGGTTTCGGTGCTTGTAAAATCACTATTTTTCTGTCCTCATCTAATGTTCTGCCCTCTTTGGATATTACATATCCTAGGTATCTAACTTGCTTTTTCCAGTGCTGTAATTTGTTTTTATTTACTTTATGTCCCTGAATAGCTAAAAATTGTAACAATGCTACAGTATCTTCCTTACAATCTTGTTGGGTGGGGGCTGCCAGCAGGATGCCATCAACATAAAGTAAAATCTGACTGCCTCTAGGTGGGGTAAATCCCACCAAGTTGCTTGCCATTTCTTGTGAAAATATTGTTGGGTTTTCACAATATCCCTGTGGTAGTCGTGTGTATGTATACCTTTTCCCCTGAAATGTGAATGCAAACCAATGTTGGCTGTCAGGGTGTATCGGTATCGAAAAGAACACATTGCTGATATCTACCACAGAAAAATATTTCTGTTGAGGTTTCAAATCATTCAACAGGGTGTGTGGATCTGGCACCGTAGGTGCCCCTGGTATTACTGCGTCATTTACAGCTTGTAAATCTTGGACCATATGCCATTCTCCATTTGCTTTCCTAACAGGAAATAAGGGTGTGTTACATGGTGAATCAGGTGATTCCACCAGTACTCCTTCCTTAAGTAAAGCTGCTATTATAGGTTTGATTCCTACCTCTGCATCTTTTCTCAAGGGATACTGTCTCTTTTGTGGTCTAAATGCTGACTTTGGAGTGATAGTAACTGGTCCTGCTGTACGAATCAGTCCTACATCTGATTTGCCCGTTGACCAGAGAGTTTCTGGTATGCCTTGTAAGGCATCTTCTTCCTCTTCTGATAAGAGTGCTATTCAGCTGTCCTCGCTAGACTGCAAGTGTACAGCTGGGTGTGTTATCCAATTTAACTTCTGCTTTTGTACTCCCCGTTCTGACAGCTCTAACTCTGTCAGTTTTTCCCACCTCGTGACTTTTTCTCCTAGGTCTGCCCATTTCGCATTTTTGTCCTTGGTTAAGCTTACATGTGATAATCGATTAAATTTATAAAGTGCAAAAAACTCCTGGGGTAATGAACAGCTAACTACACTGTTCCCTTTTATGTCCCAGTACAGATTACGTAATACTAACTTGCTTGCACGGTTTCTAAACAACTCTTGTTCATATTCCTTATCAGGTCCTGATGTGCTACAATAATACAGAGTACAGTGCAACAAATGTTGTTTATCAATGTCAAGGGAGGGGAACTTGCTGATGGCTACATTCATCAGCTCTTCGGTTACTGCCCCTGGACCAGTCGTAACTAAATCCTGGCTGTACCAATAAAATGTTTCACCCTCCAATCGCACTGCAAAAGTATCAATTTGTCGCTGTGCTTCCATACCCTGCATAGTTGGAACTACTGCTATGCGAAATAGCTGCATAAGGTCTCGGCCCAAGAGGTTTACTGGGCATTTTGCAGAAACGACAATTTTGCTTTTCTGGGTTAATCCTGAAACAGGATCAGTTATTGCAATGTTATGGGAGAGGGGCTCCCGATACAGCTGTCCATTAGCTGTTTTCACTGATATGTAATCATGTGACTCTGAGTTCTCTGGCAGTTTGGAGGGATGTACCAGGGTCCGTGATGCCCCTGAGTCACACAAAAATGTGACTTCCCTCCCTTCTACCAGGAGTGTAACTTCTGGTTTTGTGTCTGCTAAATAGAGCTCCAAGCTCAATAAAGCTAAGTTTAAAATTTCATTTTCTTCATTATCCGTGACTTCATGTACTTCCTCTATTTCTTCTGTCACATCCTCTACTCCCTCTATCACATTCTCATTTGTCCTTTCTTGGCTATTTTCTTCTAGTGATTCATGGCTATTATATAGTCAGTCCTCACCCTCCTTATCTTCCGTAGTTGCCTTCTTGTTTTTCTTGCAATCCCTTGCCAGGTGTCCCTTCTTACCGCATTTAAAGCACTCCCCCCCTTTTCTTCCACCCTTCAAAGTCCTCTGATCGTTGATCAGATTGTTTGTTTCCCTGAGCATTTTTCTTGCCCTTTTTCCCGGACTGTACTACATAAACTTCTGCTCTATCTTCTACAGAAAATACTTGGGCTTTCTTTTTCTTTTTACTGTTAAAATGCCTTTCAGCATGTCTAGCATATTCAAGTAGTGACTGTAGTCTACTTGTACGATGATCTACCATGTGCTTTGTAATAAAGCTGCTTATAGGCAAAATACTGCCTTTTAAAAATGCATTCTTTAACTGCTGCTGATACGGGGAATCATGTGTTTGATCTTCAGGTACCTGTAATGTTGCAACCCGCAATGTTACATCTGCGCATGTCTATTGACTTTAGCAGATGTTTGCGGGACACAGCATGAAATATCTTGTATTTGGACTTGTAAATGATGAAAGTAGCATTGAAAAGTGCTTACGAGTATGTTGGTTTTATGAAATATATGTTGAATGTTTTTATAGATGCGCTTTATAAAAATGCTTTGTTGATGTGTGCTTTTGGGAGCGCAGTTTGACAACTGAATATACGTGCCTTAATATAGGCGCTAAAAAAGCATTGAAAAAAGCATTATGAATCTGTCTCTTAAATTGTGGAATGACTATTGCCTTAATCATATGGCTATTGGCTGGTTAATTGGTTAATTGATATTGATTTTTGTATATAAATAGTAAGTGTCTTTTGTGTAATTTGTAACCTGATGAAGCGCACCTGTGTGTGCATGAAAGCGCTCGTTCTACAATAAAAAACGTTTGTACTTTTTCATGGTGGTTCCTGGCAGTCTTTTTTATCTTCAGTACCTGCATTCCACAATGGTTATTAAAACACTCTAATAATCTAGCATAATATCTGTCAACAGTTTCACCTTCTTGTTGAATGCATTGATTAATGCAAGTCCAGTCTGCCCTAGGTTTCCATTTCTCAGAGATTCGGTCTGTAAGACCTTTCACTCTGTTGTCTAGTTCTGTGCTACTATGTGGGAGGGGTTTGTGTTCTGCGGCACGGGGATTCCAGTTGCCACTGATCATGTGCCAATCTGGTCCCACAATTTGTCTGACTACTTTTTCTACTTCCTCTCCGTTTAAGTTATAACTTAACCTCATGCCTTGTAGGTCTTCTAAAATTTTTCTAAAATTAACTTTTGGATGGGGAATTCCCTCAGTGGCTTTCCGGATATCTTCTGGTGTCCATGGTCTGTAAACTAAGAGAGTTGGGTCCTGTCCTTCTTGTCCTGCCTGAGGATTAGGTACTTCTATAAGTAGGCATATTTCTTCTTCACTCATATATCGTGAACTTCTACCCATTTGAAATAACTCAATGTCCCCTTTTGAGGTCCCTGCCCGTGTTCGAGACCTGGTCTTGACGGGATCTCTTTTGTAGTGTCTCTACTTACAGTGATAGCAGGATACCGCAGGGGTGGACTAACTTGTTCACTTGCCTCATATTCTGGTAAGGGAGGTGAAGAGGCTGATGCTATTACTAAGTTATTGTCCTCTTTATCTAAAAACATTGCTTTTGAATTATTACTCTTTTGTTCCCTATGGTTTGCTTCCTCAATCCACCTGTGTGCCTGAGGAATCCCTAATTGACGTTGCTTTTTTACCTGACCTCTGGAATCAGTTTTAAGCTGTTTGACAAGTTTAACAACTAAGGATTTTTCTAATTTACCATCAAATTCATACTTATCAACCCATTTTGAGTAGTATTTAACATTATCAGCACGTTGTAATTGCATAAATTTCTCATCTTCAGTTAACGGCGGAGTTTGGGATCTTTCCGTGCACTTATTTCACATTTTATTCTAATCTTCGAAATGTTACGTGACCCTTCTTATTTTTACGTGGTACCACGATTTCTCTTTTTCACAGTCTATCTAGAATAACTGCCTTACCTATTCTGTTTCCCTGATCTATGACAAGACTGCAATCTTCCTGTCCCTGATTTGTACAAGACAAATCCCCTGACAGACAATGCAAATCAAGTCCCTGATCTAAAACAGAAAAAGGTAAATCTCACCTTACCTGAGCCTCCGTGATTGATCGTCTGGTTCAAGGTAAACCCGCCCTTCAGTCGCAGATCAGAACAGTGGCTGGCCTCTTTTGGACGACAATTCAGTCGGAGGTCTTTTCAAATAAGAAGAACCGATGTGGCTTCTTCCCCATACAGTTTCAAGCCACCTGGCCTGTCTGATCTGGTCAAAGTGGAGGTTTCAGGTCCGAAGGACCAATCTGTCAAAGGAAAAAACTTCAAAGACCAATACACGTAAGGTTCTGGTTAAGGCACTTTAATTCTTGCAGCAAGGAGACAAAAACATGCATGCAAAAATACAGAGTTTGTCTAACTAAAATCAGGAAGTGAAGCCATTCTTATACTATTCTTACAAGACATTGCCTACTGAAGCTGACGTAGTTAATCACAAGTTTACAATATTGTTTTTCACAGCAGATGTTGCTCATGATTTTCTGCTGATACGACATAACACTTCTAGATTCATGAGAAAACTTTGGAAAAATAACATGGCCTTGGAGACCGGCAGCTAGTTGCAATTTTTTCTACAGTGCTGTGTTACATTTCGAGGTACTCTACTCATTCGAGCACAAAGCAATCACAGATTATAGTTCATATTCTTCAAGCGGTCTTTGTCCCACGTTATCTATCCTTCCTGCAGCTGGTAATGTTCTCATAACACAGACAGGGCTAATTGTCTAAGTTTAATAACATTATAGAAAGCAGTATTGTTCTATTCATTATTTTCCTAATCAAGCAGAAAACCATCTGCTTCTCAGTACATTTCCTAAGACATAAACAAGATTTTAGCTGCACTGACAAAATACAAGGTCAGAAAGCATTTGCCATTAATATGGATTTGTTCAGTATAAAGCAGAATAAATGTATTAACCCTTTTTGGGCTTCTAAAAAGGCATTAATGCACACATATTAATACATATTTTTCTAACACCGGCCATGGCCATGTGACCTACGCCTGCCAGGGGTTGCACAGGTACTACCAGGCAGAGGTCCAGATTGGGTACTGTCTGATGACACATGCCCACTGAAATCTTCTCCCTGTCGGGACCATCCAGGACCATGTGCATGTGGCCTGCTGTGTCCTGGTGTGGACTGCACAGCACCAGCTTCACTGCTGCTGCTACTGCCACTATGAGAGCGGGCATGTGCAGAAGCATGTTCACGCACACCTTCAACAGGCAATGTAGCTGACCTACGTCCATGTGCCCGATGCCTCACTCCCACCAGATGTCCCAGCACAGACATTCCATGCTTGAGGATTGACATGCCACTGTCAAGGACTCCCACCACGTCACCCAATCGTCTATCCAAAACATCTGCAAGATGACGGTGAGCATTTGCAAGTGCCTGGATGTTGTCAGCTAATGAATGGACATCAGCCCTCTGAAGCCTCAAACCTTCTCTGTTGTGCTGTTCAGCATGTGCCTGCACCTCCATTACAGCCCAAAACATGCATCTTGTGACTTCAGCTGATGTGCTTTGTCTCGAAGGGGCATGTTGGCCAGTGGTCCTCCTACGAGCAGCGCTGGGCACAAGCCTGTGTGGGACATCAACAGTCAGTTGACTGGGATCATGGTGTGCAGGCACACCTTCCATAGTCTCCACACTTCCCTGCTCCATGATACCAACCACCACCTGTCCTTCCTCTATGGCCAGTGTTGATGAGGTATGTGTAGGCAGGGGAACTGTGTGGGAGGATGAGGGGGAGACAGGTGGAATGGCAACCAATGGCACAGATTCAGTCCCTGACAACCCTGCCTGTGACTCAATCATACTATCATCATCACTGCTAGAGTCTGTGAGGACACTAACATCAGGTGGACTGCAGGAGGGCAATGCACCTACATCAACACCTGTGAGGGGAAGACAAGAACTGTACATTACAAGTTATACCAGTGCATACACACAGACAGACACACACACACAGACAGACACACACACACACACACACACACACACACACACACACACACACATACAGACACACATTCACACACATACCCACACAGACACACAGACACAGATGCTACATGCATGTGATATGGCAGATGGCATTCAGCTTAGACAATTATAGTGGTAGTTATACATCCCTGAGTTGCACACAACAGCATGCAACTTACACAAGTATAGTGGTGGTTAGCATACATACCTGTATTGCACCATTTGTGTTAGTAGCCTATGCTCCATACCTGCAACACAATGCATGCACTTTGCACCATTGCACTGCACTGCCATGGTGTGTGCAACATACAGCACATGTTAACAGTCCATCGCCGACCTTTGTACATCTGCCACTGATGCTTTGTGTTGACCACCGCCCCTATGTGCGAGGACATGAGCAGTGGGGTACGTCGACTGCATACTATGTTTGCTTGAGCCCTAGCTTGCATATATCCCCCAAAGCAGTGCATGTCTGTTCAACATTATTCTGCCTACACCTGAGCTGAGTCTAGACATTGTGCATGAGGCTGTACACACATGTTTGACATGGCTGTCCCTACTTTGCAATGGTGCCACAGACCAGCACAGGTTTACAGTACACCAGCCTGCTGTGTGGCATATGACCTTGCCAATCACATGTAGTATAACATGTCTTCTGCTGACGTGTTGAATGACATGCATACATGTGTAACACAATGGTGTCCTTTCCAATCTACAGTACAATAATGGTGTCCCAATGCAGGGACATGTTATACTAACATGGGCCTTCAGCTGATGCAATGTTGTCTGTCCACCCTACAAATATGCAGGGACATACTGCACATTGAGCTGATGTGCATAGCCATTGCAGGGCATCATGTGGCTTCACAATTGCTATACAGTGTGAGCTACTGACACAGTTCATAGCCATGACTATGTTCACATGCAATACATATCTAATGTGGAATGTGACCCACGTCACTGAGGTGTATACACACTAAACCCTAATGTGGAATGTGTGACACAGGTCACAGAAGGGTATATGGATGACACCCCTGCACATCTGCAACCATATTACTGATGCCTGGCAATGATGCCCACACATGGCTAACGTAGCAGTACTCTATGCCCCACATGCCATCTGTATACCTCACACACATGAGGAGCAGGCAAGACAGTGATGTCTGACACCAGCAAGGTGAATGTACTGTATCTGTGGCTTGATGTGGTTGTATGTGTATGTTGTGCAACACATGCATGTATTTGGATACTGTATAGGTGAATGCTGTCATGTCGTGACGCACTCAAGATGTGCAAGGCATGTTATGTGGTGGTTTCATGTTATGCCTACACAAGCTGTACACAGGCCTGTATGATGTTTAGTGTTTCACATCTACAATATCACCATTACACAAAGGCCATAGTTGTATTGTGTTGAGCCAATGTACAACAGGGTGTACACACATGTACATCACTTCTACTGTGTGTGTTGCTTCATGTCTCTGGCCATCCTCCATGGCCATGTGTACACATGTTCTGTCCAATGGTTGTGAAGGCCATCTTATTTCACATGTCAGTTTTACCCCATATGACATACACCCATAAATGTCATATGCTCCACTGAGGACAGGGTTATGCAGACAAAGGGTGGTATGTATGGGATGTGAGACATGTTTTGCAGGATAGTTGAGCAGTGTTGCAGTCAGCCCACTACATGTCATGAACATGTCAGATAGCACATGACATTGTGTGACATTCATAGCAAGGGTATAATCCACAAGGGTGTATCCTGTGGGCCGGTCATACTCCAGCTCCAACACATTTAGAGTGTGCTCACACATATGCTCTCTGTACAGTGCTGTTCGTATTCCCAACATGTGTAATGCTGATATGTAGTACCTGTCCCTACAGTGGAACACACCTCCACCATTGTATTCACTGTTGTCCACACATCTGGCAATGACAGTTTGGAAGGTTTAGTGTAGGTGTTTCATATAGTCTTCAATTGTTCCACATGGGTAAACACTGTGATGCATTGCAGGTCTGACCAGTGTCCATTAACAGGACTACTGTACATTATGTGTAAGTGTGTTATGGCAGATAGCATGCAATTAATATGTTCCGTGCATTATCAAGCCTGATAAATAATAACAATCTCACCTGACACAGGCTGCTGTCGCTGCAAAATGCCAGAGGTACCTAAACAGGAGTGTCACAGCAGTAAGATCATTATCCATACCTGTGTGATAGCTACAGGGTGCAATGTCCATGTTAGCACATAAGCCAGTACAATACACTATACTATGGAGTATGCACATCTGTGCATACATAGAGTAGCAGACTATAGTATGTGGCATGTGTGCATACATGCCTTGCATATGATGTTACATTACATATTGTACAGTGACACATGTAATTATGTGAAATATAGTTGTGTTATATGTGCAGTAGTTACTTACCAGGCAACTCCAGGCTTGGTGGTTCAGAGACACCCACCTCCACAATACCAGCTAAAGCTTGTGGATGAAGGTCTGCAGGTGTCCCCAGGTTGGCCAGTAGCTCCTCAGTATGTGTGAGTGGAGGCTGGGTGAGTAGCCCCCCCCACCCATTGCACCTTGTTCCCTGGTGATTGCATTAGCATACTGTTTCGCCCATCTTATGAGGTCAGTGCAGTGTCGGCACACCTGCTGATAGGTGTGATTGTGACCGCCAATATCATTTACCCTCCTGCAGAGTTCCTCCCACAGGGCATCCTGCTGCTGTGCATCCTGTGGCACATGGCTGAAGAGGGTTGTGTGGTTGTCGAGGAGGTATGGGATGAGGACCTCATCCTCCAAGCGGCTGTATGCTGGCCATCTGCTATTTGGCATACCTGGAAGACATAATGGAGACAGGTCACAGTAACTCACAGAGAAGTACAGCAGTACAGCTGAACATACATGTGTATCACTTTTATTAAGATTACAAATATGTCTTTGCAAATCTACATGACACTAACACCACTGACATGTATAAGTCACACACATTTGACACTTACTGGTGATGTGATGTTATCACCATATATGTGAGTGTCATGTGATGACATTGGTCATACACCATGTGGATGTTGTCTTGATGTGGGCATGTCTGTTAGCCTGTACTGGTGTCTTTACCTATCAGCACATGCCTGGATGTGTTCACATTAATGCAATTGACCTTAATGCTGTGTATATGTCACATATATAGTCATACATAGCCATTAGGGACATGACCTGTGACCCTGCAGACTTGCAAGCATGTATGTGTTTTGCCATATACATCTACATGGCACTGTACAGCCATGTATTGCCTGTGTTGCACATGTGTAACACATGGGACAATAGCTAGCCTGATGGTATTTTCTGGGTTGGATATCAACTATAGCATGTATGGTCATAATGATCTAGTAGGCTATATGCCCTGGGCCATTTATGAGCCTAGGCAGACAGGTTACCTTACTGTAGGCAACAGACAGGTACGTTTCAGTGGCCAGTTCAACCAGTGCCACAGAACTGATCCACAGGGTTACTGATATATTTGGCATGCGGTCATCACACCATGTCACAGAGAGGGGCGATGTGCAGCTTCTCTGGACAGGGAAGCATAGTATGGCAAGAGTATGTTAAGTGTATGGGACAGAGAGCTGTCAGGCATGTTGTGATCCTTGTACTAGATTATGGTTCATCGATTATGGTTCATCGATTAGTACTAGGCTAACTACCCTTGTGGGCCATTTCAAGCCTAGCCAATTACCCCATGTGAGAATCAAACCCTGCACTTTGTGTTTGTAAGGTAAAGACCTTAACCATTATGCCATCCTCCCACCCTAAAAGAAAGGTGGATGTCCATGAAGTATGTGTTTATTTGGGATCAGGATGTGTTAAGTGTAGCATGTCCAACACCTCTGGGTTGGACATGGCTTTATTCATGGTAGGATGCATGCTACATAGTGCAGCTAGGGATTGGGAAGGGAAGTGTAGGCCATCTACACATGGATAATAACCCTTAAAGGAAATATGTGATCTATTATGGGTCACATGGATGTTGGGTATGGCTGAGCAATTACCTCTATATTCCTGGATGGCACCCTGTCATGATTAGGGGTGCCACATACAATTACCTGTCTGGTGTGGTGAAGTAACTATCAAAGGAAAGAGTACTGTCCAGCTGCATCCCATACACACATTTGCCATTATGTTGACCGCTGCCTAGGTGGTAGTTCATGGGTACAGGGTTTGTAACATAGGGGATGACAATACAATACTTAGCTGTCAGATTGTGGCCATACATCAGACACCACACATCTGACACACTAAGGCCCTTCTGTATGTTGACCGCAGCACACATTGAGCCGACTATTGCTCCTAGTTCATAGTCATTTGCAAACATCAATAGGCTGATGCTTTCTGTGTTAGTCTGTGTGGTATAGATAACAAAGAGGGGGAGTACCAGGAATGAACCCTGTATTGCTATGGCTGGCACTGGTTTGATGTGCGTGTATTAGTCAGACACCTTCTGTAGTGTTGGTTCTGCCAGCAGTCCAGTTGCTAACCACTCCTGTAACATAGGAATATACACCTAGTTTACTGAGGGTAGCTGGAACACAGTATGGGTGATGGTGTCCTACGACCTGGCAAGGTCATGATATGCAGTGTGAATCAACCCTACTGTCATCTACATCTGTACCGAGTACATCAAATACGTTGATCATGGTTCATGGCCTTACAGATCAGACTCAGCAGGGTAGTTGTGCACTATTTCCCATTATCAATGGAGTCTCCCCCTTTTCGGGGTGTGATAACTGTTGCTGTGCACCATTCGGTGTGTACACAGTCTGACATGGAGCTATGATTGAACATGATGTGTATGTGGATAGCTGAATGTTCTTACATTTGTGTAGGATACACCCTGGGATGCTGACAGGTCCTATTAAAACTGTATGTATGGCTTTAGAGAGTGCAGCTTGTACCTGCATAGTCATTATTACAGGGGCCCTGTAGTGTACATGGATATATTACTAAATGTACCTGTTGGGGGGGTGGGAGTAGGTTTAGGGTCTCATGACCCTATCTGGATGAACAGGTGCTATTTCTTTAGGTGCAGTACTTCCCATGCCATAGTGCTGTGCAGCACGGCAGGTCTTGTCGTTGCCATTACGATTAATGACACAGCTATAGAATGCTCTGTGCTTGGCCTCATAATATGTGGCTGATTAGTTTCACAGTAGCTTTGTGTGGTTTTATATGGTGTATCTGCATCTTACTGAGGCTGACCAGGGATCATCTACACTCATGTGTGTTCACTCTTGCAACAGTTACTACCTTCTGTGCTACCACCAGTTTGCCTTCTTGTTTGTGTTGGGTTGAATCCTGGTTCTGTTTCAATGGTACAATCACTGAACATATGTGACTGCTTAAGGTTCATTTGTGTAGGATTCAGCATTTGCACATGCATTGTCCATGTGCATGGGTGCCATGACAGTCACCACTCTGCTCTTAGGAGACTAACTATGTGTAGCATACTGTTAGCCCTGTTTGTGTGACTACTGTGATCCAGGTCAGTGGGGTCGATGGATTCCAACATGCATTGAGCGCAGGTGTTGGTACATGAGGAGTCTTCCCAGTTCATAATGGAATAGTTGAGAGTAGCCATTATTATGGTTCTGTCTCAGACCTAATCTTCCCCATTACAGCACATTATGACAGTTGGGAAATCTGCGGCCTGGTGGGTGATCTGTCTCAAGGTGCAATTTGAATTCCACTTTGGCAGAAAGGTAGTTGCTCAGCATAATGCATCTGAAGTTATGCAAGTGCAACTAGCGTGGGGGTGTACTGGTGGGTGATCTGTCGCAAGGTGCAATTTGAAATTCACTTTGACACAAAGGTAGTTGCTCAGCATAATGCACCTGAAGTTATGCAAGTGCAACCAGTGTGGGGTGTAAATATCCTTCAGGAATATGGACACACCTGTGGCCCGTGTGTTCCAATAAAGGATAATGGGCGAGAGGTGAGGTATGTGTTATAATATGGTCATGCAGGTGTGCTCCCCAGAGCATTGAAACATGTCTCAGCCACTGCACAGATATGTTCTCCATGTTAGGGATTGACATATGTGTGATGTATAGTGTTTCTGACATGTATCATTGTGTAGCGAGACCCACAGTTTATTGCTTGGCTGTCCCTGTAACAGCAGTGGACCTTCACTTGAACTGTGCATGATGAAGGTACTATAGGGAAAGCATGAGCCCTAGGCAGTATCCAGATTCCCAGGGGTGACAGGTGCAGGCCCTGTCTGGCAAAGTATCATGGACTGTCAACCATGTTATCCCAAGGCAGACAGATACTGGATACTCTTTGACTTGCAACACTGCACTAGACAATTGTGGAATACAATCCTCTTGTCCCTATTCTGCAGTATCATTCTGGCCAATGGCAGAATGCTACCCAGGCCTTGGGACATACCTGCATGGGCTACAAGACCTGACCGTTCCTACATGTGTTTCCATGCAGTCCAGGCTGCTGCATCACAGGTCCTGCACAACAACATGGTATATGCCAGAGCCATGTGTATAGTTCAAAAGGTGGTCTGAGTGCATGGGTATGTGGCTAATCATGGTAGACAGGCAGATGACAGTATGTATGCCCTCGTATAGGTTGGTGTGTAACATAGTGTTAGAGTTTGCATTCACAAATGAGTACTGTTGGGCATGTTTCCAGTCACATGTTCTGAGGTGTGGCACAATTATGCAAACTATGTCATACAGTTTGTGTATTTCGGTGTCTGTCTCTTCCTGTTTGGGGCGTCACTTGTTTGGCCAGATACTTAGAAGCGTCTATGAATGTGTGTGATTTCTGGTAGTGTGTGTGGGTGTCCTTACTGTGTTCTGGTAAGGGTATGTGTTGATTGTGTTGATGAGCTGCATGTGTTAACCTACACCTCATGACTGTCCAGTCCAGTTATGGCTACAAACTGGGCTGCCTTCCAGCTTACCCCTGTAGCTGCATCCCAAACAATGTGTGGGGTGTGGTGTTAGGTGGGTTTGGCAGTGTACATGGCATAGAGATTACATTCCCCCAGGATGGCCACATACACAAAGCTGACATTAGTAAACACCAGTAGCTGACTAGTGGACATGCCTGTATGAGCATTCAGTACTACAAGTACCAAGTACTGTATTTAGTTTACATATTGCTTATGAAGATGTTTTAGACAGTGATACTCACATGTAAATAATTGTGTTATGGACATGACAACACTGGCTATTACGGAAACATTGTAGCTACCTTTAGCAGCAATCCTCCTCTGAGGAGCACATCACATCCTGTTAGTTGATTACAGATGATGCAAGTGCCTATAGGTCTGTTTCCTTCTCTGGGTATATACTCACATATACACCAGGACCATGAGCTCTACTGGGCACAGACACCCACTCTCCAAACAGAGTCATGTATCAATAGACTGTGATGCCACTATCAACATGATCAGGATATAATCAGATAGTGTGAGCCATCACCTATTAAGCGGCTATTACACATGGGCAGCTGTCTCCTACATATTGCACTCCTACTGCAGATGTTACACTGGAGTTAAAGATGATATGTAACCTGTTTCATTACCAGTGATATGCACTAACTTACATACAGTATGTGCAAGCGGCTGTTAGGCTGGCAATGAGAAGTTGGGCTACACAAACCTGGTAGTTCAACCAGTGTGTCTCTACTCTCAATATCCACTCTATGTAGGTGTGCACATAGCCATTTGGCCCAGCCCTGTAACAAGGGTCACTACATATTTGCATAACATGTACACATGCACAGCTGTTATTGATTGCAAATGATACTAGAGAAGTCCAGCCCTGTAACAAGAGTCACTACACATTTGCATAACATGTACACATGCACAGCTCTTATTGTTTGCAAACAATACTAGAGAGGTCCAGCCCTGTAACAAGGGTCACTACACATTTGCATAACATTGAAGAAAATACTGCCAGGAACCACCACGGTAAAAGGAGAGATGATTTTATTTTGAAATAAAACAAGCGCTTTCACGCATTAATATGCGCTTTATCAGGTTACATATTTGCATAACATGTACACATGCACAGCTATTATTGCTTACAACGATACTAGAGAGGACCAACCCTGTAACAAGGGTCACTTCACATTTGCAAAACATGTACACTTACACAGCTGTTATTGCTTGCAAACGATACTAGAGAGGTCCAGCCCTGTAACAAGGGTCACTACACATTTGCATAACATGTACACATGCACAGCTCTTATTGCTTGCAAATGATACTAGAGAGGTCCAGCCCTGTAACAAGAGTCACTACATATTTGAAAAACATGTACACATGCACAGCTCTTATTGCTTGCAAACGATACTAGAGAGGTCCAGCCCTGTAACAAGGGTCACTACACATTTGCATAACATGTACACATGCACAGCTCTTATTGCTTGCAAATGATACTAGAGAGGTCCAGCCCTGTAACAAGGGTCAGTACACATTTGCATAACATGTACACATGCACAGCTGTTATTGCTTGCAAATGATACTAGAGAGGTCCAGCCCTGTAACAAGGGTCACTACACATTTGCATAACATGTACACATGCACAGCTCTTATTGCTTGCAAATGATACTAGAGAGGTCCAGCCCTGTAACAAGGGTCACTACACAAATGCATAACATGTGCACATGCACAGATCTTATTGCTTGCAAACGATACTAGAGAGGACCAGCCCTGTAACAAGGGTCACTACACATTTGCATAACATGTACACATGCACAGCTGTTATTGCTTGCAAACAATACTATAGAGGTGGATACTTCATGTGTTATGTGCATGGATAGTTACCTGGCTCTTCCAATTATCTTTGCAATCATGCTGCTAAACTGTCACAAATGATATGTATCCTATTATCGAGTATTGTAATTGCCAATAGACATAACTACTGTTTGCATAACATAACAGAACTGCTATGTAGAATAGAATACAGATCTGCCTAAAATACTGTACACTACACAGTTAATGGCACAATATCCCACAATGCACACCATATTTGCATGGTAAGCCCACCTTTAACATGTTCATCTTACTTGTACACCCATACATATGTCGACTGTTACAATATATCGACATATACTATCCCCTGTTATAGCACATACTTCTTGGACCAATCCTGACACTGACAGTGGCTGGAAGCAAATTGGTGGGTTCCAAGCCCATATCATTCCTTGTGGTGTATGCGGAGTTTGCCTTGTGACGTACAGCAGTACACACATTGAATACTACAAGCATTACTACTGCTCAGCAATACATCGCTACAAGATAGCTATCTCCACTATATGCACTGATTACACTGTAATTTTTACAGTACAGGTACTAAATACACTGACATACTACATGTTATACATACCTTCTTAGTAATCGGAGGTGTTATTGACCAGTATAATACTCGTTTTCGGTTCATATTTCAATGTTTTGTACTGTCCTACAGGTAGATACAGATGGTTTGAAAGTGTGACAAGGCAACCTTTTATAGTTACAGATCAGTAACATGTGCTATCCCGATAACCAATTGGTGTTCCTAAGTAGCTAATTACATGCACATCAGCTGCACTGCTACTGCCTTAGCCACTACCATGACTACAGTGGAGTATAATTGAGTACTCCACTTGGGTGTTGTCCCTTTGCCTTACTTGTAAGGAAGACAGCATGGAAGTGTTGTTTGGAATCTATTGCAACAGCTGTATGGAGACAAACAGTAATATATTGTGTGTAATGCCTAGAGGATTTGGTCTAAATGTGAGTACTACTGTTATATTTCTGAACATTGCTACTTGTGCAGGGTTTGTCTGTACCTAATACTTCTGCATATGTTTCAGTCTGGCCAGGTTGTTTGACCAGCTCAAGGCTGCATAGCTATGCATATAATGTTAGGGGGTTTACAGTGTGCTTACCAGACATATTTAGTTTGGTGTTACTGTGTACCATACTGTGCTGATAATCAGTACTCGGTAAAACTTCCTGGTGTACAAACCTTTCAACCCTCTGAAACGGGATTAGTTCATACAAACCCTGTTACATCAGCAGCTGTTCAATTGTATAACGGCAACTATTTCACATAGAGCCACCTTAGTGTGTCTGTGTCCAGGTATGTTCAGGTTTCAGCAGATGTTGTACAGTAGTTGAATAATTGGTTATGGTATGACAGTATGTATTGATGTAATTATTCTGGTTGTGGGGTAGATGTTGGTGGGTGTACATAGCACATGCAGGTGTGTAGGAACCCCTTTTATTCAATGTCTATATGTGTGTGGGTGTTCTTTCCCTATGTGAACACCTATCCCTTAGTGGACTAATACCATGGTAATTGCAGGCTGATTCATTAAGGCACTATTAAATGCTTCCTGTATAGCATGCAGGTACTTTAGTCCTTGAATCCTTTTGGCAATACATCGGAATGTAATAAAGTTTTGCAAATTGAAAGCTGTCTGTGTATTTCTGTCATGGATATTTGCAGTCACTGCAGTTCTGTTGGTGATTGTGTCCATAGAACATATTTGTAATAGTGTATTGGCATATACTCTTCATATGTTATGCTCATATTGTTTGGGGGGGGGGCAGAATGTGTGATTGCTATGGTCCATGTTATACTCAGATATGAACACTTCGGATGCTGCCTACAGACATGTATGTATGTGTGTGTGTGTAAATATATATATATATATATATATATATATATATATATATATATATATATATATATATATATATATATATATATATATATATATATATATATATATATATATATAAATATGTGTGTGTGTGTGTATATATATATATATATATATATATATATATATATATATATATATATATATATATATATATATATATATATATATATATATATATATATATATATATATATAATTGCATACGTTTATCTGTACCTCCATAGATGTGTAGATGTTTTTAACCTATCTACATATCTACATATATATGTAAACCTGTATATATTGACATGTCTCTATGTATCTCTCTCTCTCTATATATTTATATATATATATATATATATATATATATATATATATATATATATATATATATATATATATATATATATATATATATATACATATATGAGCATACACCTTTAATTGGGTACATGGCGGGTTGTCCTATTTCAACACATTCCTCCCTTTTGTGTTTTAACCTGTCTGCATACACAACTGGGATAGGTACATCCCAGGTAGCTTAGTGTTAGGTTACTCTGAGGATGAAGTACATGGTTGTGGGTTCTACTCCCAGAAGCTGTTATTATTTTACCTCTGAGAGTAGGCACTGGTAGGGAAAATGTGAATAGCACATTTACGCAGTTGTAAGCAGGTTTGCCCGTGGTCTGTGCGACGTTAAGCAAAGGTTAAACCTGTGAAGCTCTTCTCTGTTTACTGTGTTTCAGCGCCACTTACTGTCACGCAAACCCATGGAAACCCACTTACAACTGCTTAAGAGTGCTTTAATCCACCTGCATCCAACAGCCCCTATTCTGGCCCTCAAAATAACCTAGTAGAAACAACAGTAGGTGTTACTGCTATAATTCAACTGAACCACGATACCACACCAAGAGCTTTATTAGATAAAGCTTTCGGGTCTACACCCTTCATCAGTATGAGTCATTACAAAAATCAGCATTTAAATAGGAGAATATAAAATCACATGCTTCAGCCCATCCCACTCCTAATTAACAATCAAAACTAAAAGTAATATACAACTCATAAAGGTCTATATAAAAAAAATATACTAAAAAAAGGGACAAGAAAAGGGACAAGTTTTTATGTAAAGTAAGATTTCTTGTGTGTCTCTTGTGTGTCTCTACTCTCAATATCCACTCTATGTAGGTGTGCACATAGCCATTTGACCCAGCCCTGTAACAAGGGTCACTACATATTTGCATAACATGTACACATGCACAGTTGTTATTGCTTGCAAACGATACTAGAGAGGTCCAGCCCTGTAACAAGAGTCACTACACATTTGCATAACATGTACACATGCACAGCTCTTATTGTTTGCAAACAATACTAAAGAGGTCCAGCCCCGTAACAAGGGTCACTACACATTTGCATAACATGTACACATGCACAGCTGTTATTGCTTACAAAGCGATACTAGAGAGGACCAACCCTGTAACAAGGGTCACTACACATTTGCATAACATGTACACATACACAGCTGTTATTGCTTGCAAACGATACTAGAGAGGTCCAGCCCTGTAACAAGGGTCACTACACATTTGCATAACATGTACACACGCACAGCTCTTATTGCTTGCAAATGATAGAGGTCCAGCCCTGTAACAAGGGTCAGTACACATTTGCATAACATGTACACATGCACAGCTCTTATTGCTTGCAAACGATATTAGAGAGGTCCAGCCCTGTAACAAGGGTCACTACACATTTGCATAACATGTACACATGCACAGCTCTTATTGCTTGCAAACGATACTAGAGAGGTCCAGCCCTGTAACAAGAGTCACTACATATTTGCATAACATGTACACATGCACAGCTCTTATTGCTTGCAAATGATACTAGAGAGGTCCAGCCCTGTAACAAGGGTCACTACACATTTGCATAACATGTACACATGCACAGCTCTTATTGCTTGCAAACGATACTAGAGAGGTCCAGCCCTGTAACAAGGTTCACTACACATTTGCATAACATGTACACATGCACAGCTCTTATTGCTTGCAAATGATAGAGGTCCAGCCCTGTAACAAGGGTCAGTACACATTTGCATAACATGTACACATGCACAGCTCTTATTGCTTGCAAACGATACTAGAGAGGTCCAGCCCCGTAACAAGAGTCACTGCATATTTGCAAAACATGTACACATGCACAGCTCTTATTGCTTGCAAACGATACTAGAGAGGTCCAGCCCTGTAACAAGGGTCACTACACATTTGCATAACATGTACACATGCACAGCTCTTATTGCTTGCAAACGATACTAGAGAGGTCCAGCCCTGTAACAAGGGTCAGTACACATTTGCATAACATGTACACATGCACAGCTGTTATTGCTTGCAAATGATACTAGAGAGGTCCAGCCCTGTAACAAGGGTCACTACACATTTGCATAACATGTACACATGCACAGCTCTTATTGCTTGCAAACGATACTAGAGAGGTCCAGCCCTGTAACAAGGGTCACTACACAAATGCATAACATGTGCACATGCACAGATCTTATTGCTTGCAAATGATACTAGAGAGGACCAGCCCTGTAACAAGGGTCACTACACATTTGCATAACATGTACACATGCACAGCTGTTATTGCTTGCAAACAATACTATAGAGGTGGATATTTCATGTGTTATGTACATGGATAGTTACCTGGCTCTTCCAATTATCTTTGCAATCATGCTGCTAAACTGTCACAAATGATATGTATCCTGTTATCGAGTATTGTAATTGCCAATAGACATAACTACTGTTTGCGTAACATAACAGAACTGCTATGTAGAATAGAATACAGATCTGCCTAAAATACTGTACACTACACAGTTAATGGCACAATATCCCACAATGCACACCATATTTGCATGGTAAGCCCACCTTTAACATGTTCATCTTACTTGTACACCCATACATATGTCGACTGTTACAATATATCGACATATACTATCCCCTGTTATAGCACATACTTCTTGGACCAATCCTGACACTGACAGTGGCTGGAAGCAAATTGGTGGGTTCCAAGCCCATATCATTCCTTGTGGTGTATGCGGAGTTTGCCTTGTGACCTACAGCAGT
>NC_056733.1:1179696308-1179698808 GCF_019279795.1 Protopterus annectens | reverse complement strand
CACGCACAGCTCTTATTGCTTGCAAATGATAGAGGTCCAGCCCTGTAACAAGGGTCAGTACACATTTGCATAACATGTACACATGCACAGCTCTTATTGCTTGCAAACGATATTAGAGAGGTCCAGCCCTGTAACAAGGGTCACTACACATTTGCATAACATGTACACATGCACAGCTCTTATTGCTTGCAAACGATACTAGAGAGGTCCAGCCCTGTAACAAGAGTCACTACATATTTGCATAACATGTACACATGCACAGCTCTTATTGCTTGCAAATGATACTAGAGAGGTCCAGCCCTGTAACAAGGGTCACTACACATTTGCATAACATGTACACATGCACAGCTCTTATTGCTTGCAAACGATACTAGAGAGGTCCAGCCCTGTAACAAGGTTCACTACACATTTGCATAACATGTACACATGCACAGCTCTTATTGCTTGCAAATGATAGAGGTCCAGCCCTGTAACAAGGGTCAGTACACATTTGCATAACATGTACACATGCACAGCTCTTATTGCTTGCAAACGATACTAGAGAGGTCCAGCCCCGTAACAAGAGTCACTGCATATTTGCAAAACATGTACACATGCACAGCTCTTATTGCTTGCAAACGATACTAGAGAGGTCCAGCCCTGTAACAAGGGTCACTACACATTTGCATAACATGTACACATGCACAGCTCTTATTGCTTGCAAACGATACTAGAGAGGTCCAGCCCTGTAACAAGGGTCAGTACACATTTGCATAACATGTACACATGCACAGCTGTTATTGCTTGCAAATGATACTAGAGAGGTCCAGCCCTGTAACAAGGGTCACTACACATTTGCATAACATGTACACATGCACAGCTCTTATTGCTTGCAAACGATACTAGAGAGGTCCAGCCCTGTAACAAGGGTCACTACACAAATGCATAACATGTGCACATGCACAGATCTTATTGCTTGCAAATGATACTAGAGAGGACCAGCCCTGTAACAAGGGTCACTACACATTTGCATAACATGTACACATGCACAGCTGTTATTGCTTGCAAACAATACTATAGAGGTGGATATTTCATGTGTTATGTACATGGATAGTTACCTGGCTCTTCCAATTATCTTTGCAATCATGCTGCTAAACTGTCACAAATGATATGTATCCTGTTATCGAGTATTGTAATTGCCAATAGACATAACTACTGTTTGCGTAACATAACAGAACTGCTATGTAGAATAGAATACAGATCTGCCTAAAATACTGTACACTACACAGTTAATGGCACAATATCCCACAATGCACACCATATTTGCATGGTAAGCCCACCTTTAACATGTTCATCTTACTTGTACACCCATACATATGTCGACTGTTACAATATATCGACATATACTATCCCCTGTTATAGCACATACTTCTTGGACCAATCCTGACACTGACAGTGGCTGGAAGCAAATTGGTGGGTTCCAAGCCCATATCATTCCTTGTGGTGTATGCGGAGTTTGCCTTGTGACCTACAGCAGTACACACATAGAATACTACAAGCATTACTACTGCTCAGCAATACATCGCTACAAGATAGCTATCTCCACTATATGCACTGATTACACTGTAATTTTTACAGTACAGGTACTAAATACACTGACATACTACATGTTATACATACCTTCTTAGTAATCGGAGGTGTTATTGACTAGTATAATACTCGTTTTCGGTTCATCTTTCAATGTTTTGTACTGTCCTACAGGTAGATACAGATGGTTTGAAAGTGTGACAAGGCAACCTTTTATAGTTACAGATCAGTAACATGTGCTATCCCGATAACCAATTGGTGTTCCTAAGTAGCTAATTACATGCACATCAGCTGCGCTGCTACTGCCTTAGCCACTACCATGACTACAGTGGAGTATAATTGAGTACTCCACTTGGGTGTTGTCCCTTTGCCTTACTTGTAAGGAAGACAGCATGGAAGTGTTGTTTGGAATCTATTGCAACAGCTGTATGGAGACAAACAGTAATATATTGTGTGTAATGCCTAGAGGATTTGGTCTAAATGTGAGTACTACTGTTATATTTCTGAACATTGCTACTTGTGCAGGGTTTGTCTGTACCTAATACTTCTGCATATGTTTCAGTCTGGCCAGGTTGTTTGACCAGCTCAAGGCTGCATAGCTATGCATATAATGTTAGGGGGTTTACAGTGTGCTTACCAGACATATTTAGTTTGGTGTTACTGTGTACAATACTGTGCTGATAATCAGTACTCGGTAACACTTCCTGGTGTACGAACCTTTCAACCCTCTGAAATGGGATTAGTTCATACAAACCCTGTTACATCAGCAGCTGTTCAATTGTATAACGGCAACTATTTCACATAGAGCCACGTTAGTGTGTCTGTATCCAGGTATGTTCAGGTTTCAGCAGATGTTGTACAGTAGTTGAATAATCGGTTATGGTATGACAGTATGTATTGATGTAATTATTCTGGTTGTGGGGTAGATGTTGGT